>NW_024751204.1:92500-190000 GCF_018991925.1 Homarus americanus
ATTAATACCTGCATAATCAACGACAAATGAATATATCGCTCACATTTAATTCTTAACTATTAAATCTCTCTCAGTTAATATAGGTCATACAAAACATTTTATCTACTCTAATATGTGTGTATACATTACTTTAATACATATACATTACTCAGATACATGTATATACAGAAGAGGAGACAATATCACAGAGGACAATTTTCTCATATAATTTCCTGTTAACACCAGAAATATACTTGCATTATTAAAGCTACAGCGGGAAATGGTGTATAATGTGTATGTGTGTGTGTGTATGATTATCTAGCCATACACACACACACACACACAGACACACCATCTAACTACATTCACTTGGGGGGGGGGGGGGGGGGGTGGGCAACACGGTGCTAACAACTACAATATAAACATAATAAACTTTCAAAGGTTCAAGATTATACTCAACTTAAACTCTTCCCCCAACAAAAAAAAAATAAAATAAAATAAAACTTCGTATAATTAAGTCTTGCGAACACCCGTAATATCCCCACGTGCCCAGAACAGCCAATGACTGCTAATGTTTACAAGTGACGTCACGGCGAGCGTTCGAGTAAGATAAACAAAATCCGTTCTTGAATGCTGATTATATCCTTGTTGTTGTGGCGTAGAATTCAAGATGGTTTAATGGAGAGCTCATCATTTTCCTAGTCTGTAATTTATATATAACGAAACGTGATTGGATTAATATACGAATAAAAGGAATAACAACGTGCCCATTATACGTCATTAGCCAGTAATTATCTACCTCCACTCCTCCTAACACACAGTCTTAACACACTTAGTATTAACTCACTCAGGCTTAACACACCCAGTCTTAACACACTCAGACTTAACACAATATGCGGCAACTCACTTATGTTTTTCAACTTTTTTCTTTAACAATATATATATTTTTTTTCACCTTTCGATAATTAGCCTCGCGCGCGTGTGTGTGTGTGTGTGTGTGTGTGTGTGTGTGTGTGTGTGTGTGTGTGTGTGTGTGTGTGTGTCAACTTAATGGTGTTTACTTTACCACCCCCCCAAAAAAATGACTGTCATTACACATCGTTATTATTCTTTATTCCCAGGAAGGTGAACGACGTAATAACTAATAACAATTTATCCTGGAAATAAAACGCAAAACTTGACTCTTTTCGTTAATTTAGGAGACTAACAGGACGGTAATAGTTGAAGGCGGTGCTCTATCTAGGGGTACGATATAGGGGGTCCACCTGAGGGGCTCTACCAGTGGGGCTCTACCTGTGGAGCTTTACCAGTGGGGCTCAACGTGGTGGTGATGCTCATTAGCGGCTGTGATACATCTCTTTTATGCTCGGCCACAAAACATAGGGTCGACGGTTATGTAATTCCCTGAGTAATGTTGGGAATCAGAGCCGGGAATATTCCAGCCATTCCTGTGCGAGAATCTCTGGTCATTCCAGGCATGTATGTGCTCGTGTAGTGTGTATATATATATATATATATATATATATATATATATATATATATATATATATATATATATATATATATATATATATATATATATATATGTGTGTGTGTGTGTGTGTGTGTGTGTGTGTAATAATTACCGCGGGATCTCGCCATTGTCCATAATTGACAAGATTATCGCCTGAGTCCTCCTAAACTGACTCCTTCCTGAGGCGGAAAACTTCTTCCCGGAATCTCAATGTGGCTTTAGACCATCACGTGGCACCACTGACATGATCTTTACTGCCCGCCAAATACAGGAAAAGTGCAGAGAACAGCTTCGTGACCTGTACATGGCTTACATCGACCTAACCAAGGCCTTCGACTCGGTCAACAGGGAAGCCCCCTGGTGGACCCTCAGTCGTTTTGGCTGCCCACCAAAATGTATCGCCATTGTTAGGCTACTACGGTGACATGAACGGCAGTGTCCAACACGTAATGGTGGCGGGTAACGGTAAAGGTAAAGGGTATACTGTACTCCTAAGACAAACCCACTCTTGGGAGACCATCACACCTCACCGTGACGTTTGGAGGAGCACCACACGAGTTAGCTGTACTACATTACGCTGCCGCCGCCCATCGCGCACTAGGTGTAACCCTCCATACGTGCACCATATGTGGACGACCCTGCTGGTACCGTATCAACCTCTCGAGCCACCTCAGAGCTCACCAACTGAGGTCGTCACGTCATTAAAAAAAATCCTAAAATTGCCACTAGAAATGACTCGCTGTACTCACCTCCCCTTCTGACTCATTGATGAAACCTACCTCATAATTACTGATGATAGTCCTCATATGAGCTCCGTTTTCTGTAAAAGTGAAAACGCTAAAATAAAAAAATAATCCTATCACTTATATATTCAGGCCGATACGAGGTGACAGGTATTAATGATTGATAAAATGCTGAAAATGTCAGAAAATATTATAATGTTGAGAGCTATGAATGTTGATCAATTTAGCGTTACAATATTAAAAGTTAAGAATGTTGAGCATTTTTGTTTTAATTTCAGCAATTAAATTGTTTAAAATTTTGACCGATAATATGAAAGAAACGCTAAGGTGTTGAGAATGTTGAAGAATGATGATAATGTTGAGTGGTACAGGAGCTACAGTGTGAACGTTTATCTTTTCTTTCTGTCTTCCCTTTTTTAATATTTATTCTCCTCTCTATCTGCTCCTTCTCTTCCCCATCCTACTCCCCCTACACACACACACACACATTATAAGCTAACACATGCAGGTTGCGGCGACACAATCGTTTTCAAGTTAAGTGATTAGTGACGCCTGAGGGAACCAACTTGTTGTGACGAGATTAAAGGATATCTAGTTAGCCTGGGAGGGAGGGAGGGAGGGAGGAGGAGGAGGAGAGGAAGGAAAGAGACAGGAAGTGTGTGTATGTGTAGTTATTATGGTATGAATGTGGTGTCTTGGTAGGGTGTGCATGCGTCACCGAGATGACAGACACAAATACATACTAAACGACGGACACACACACACACACACACACACACACACACACACACACACACACACACACACACACACACACACACCCACTCAACTCCCCACCCCCCCACCACCCACCTCCCCAACATACACATTGCAATTGCAGGATGAGAAACATAAATTTCCACATAAACTGAGTCTCACTTTGCATACTATTGTTGCATTCTTGTTTATAGTGACCCGAGTTACGTTCACGGGAAGAGCTCTATGCTTGAACCAACTGTACAGCCACAAAAACAAAATTATTAAGTGATATATTAAAGTGTATTGAGTGAGTTATTAAGCCCGTTAGTATGTGTTTAAGTGAGCTATTAAGTAAGGTATTAAGTGAGGTATTAAGTGAGGTAATAAGTATGTTAAGTGAGATAGTATGTGTGTTAAGTGAGCTTTTGAGTTATTATGTGAATTAAGTGAGGTATTTTGTGTATAAAGTGAGGTATTAAATGAGTTTATGTATGATTTGTATACTCGATCTGTGTATGTATACTGTTATTGCGAGTCATTCTGAGAGATGGTGTGTGTGTGTGTGTGTGTGTGTGTGTGTGTTTTATTTGAGTCCATGTTTAATAATGATAATACCTTGTACTTGCTACTCTTACTACTGCAACGATAATAATAATAATGATAATAATAATAATAATAACAATAATAATAATAATAATAATAATAATAATAATAATAATAATATACTGGTAAGGCAGATCATTACTCAGTAGAGGTGCCACTTAATTCATCATCATAACTACCACCACCTAAAGCACCACTATTATATCCACCACAATCACTACCACAACAACCACCACCTAAACCACGACTATTATATCCACCACCATCACAACTACCACCATCTAAACCACCACCATCACAACTACCACCGTCTAAACCATCACCATCACAACTACCACCATCTAAACCACCACCATCACAACTACCACCATCTAAAGCACCACTATTATAACCACCACCATTATAATTACCAGCCTCCCTCTCCTTCACCATAAAAAACGTAAGCTTATCAGTGGGGTAACTACAGGAAAAATTCTCGGCCCCCTCCACAACATTACCCGAAATTTTGCTGTTATTTTCGTCCGCCGGGAGTTTTTATTTTTACTCTTCCCGGCAAAAGTTTCACCATTGATGTAGGATAACCGCAACTTTTCCCTCTTCCCTCTCCTCCTCTTCCCGGTTTTCCTCCCGGTTCTCCTCCCGGTTCTCTCCAAGTGAGGTAAATAGTGTCTCTGATGGTGGGACGGGAGAGGGAGATAGCAAATCGCTCCCTGAAGTAAAAGACCTCACAGGGCAAGAGACTCCACACAGGCCCACGTCGCCGCCACCTACGGGAGATAAGGTATCCTGTGGCACTACCCTGAAGGATCCTAGGTTGTAACATTCTAGGACAAGAGTGTTTTGGACATCAGGTCAACAGGTGGAGGATAAGAGATCGAGGGATGCAAAAGGACGACCCAGAGAGAGAGTAAACAAAAGGTACCGTGAACTGATCAGCGGCAACATTTAACAGGTGCTGGTGGGCGCTGTACACCCTACCTCGATCATGTTTAAAGCCACACTGACTCACGAGGCATGGTGGTGGTGGTGGTGGTGGTGGTGGTGGTCTGGCAACAAGCTAACGTGGAAGATATCGTACTGCTGTGTGCATAATATTGTAACCTAAAGATTTAGTGATTATCCGAATACAGATCAACACTATTAGGATAATCAAGAGATGACCTGAAGACTAGCCACTCCAGCTTATGTCACCTTAAGATTAAACACCCTAACGTAACCTAACCTAACCTAACGCTAACCTAACTCTCCAGGTAGTATACAGGTGCTTAATCATCAGGTAAACTAAGCTGGGAGGGGGAAGCTAATCTTCAGGTAAACCAGCAAGTCTAATCAGTCGAGCAGGTGAGACGATCAGTAAGCTTCTATAATTACTTAACAAAATAAGAGACTTGGGGAAAATTAATAATAGTGCAAAGTAGAGAAAGGAGAAAAATAAATGGGAAGAGAATAAAAAAGAGATAAGAATGAGAGAACTAATAGGAGTTGGGGGTTGCCAACTTTAATATAGAAGCTAAACAGATGGTTTTGAGTTTGGGTTTTTACGGTCCTGGGGAGGGAGGATGGGAGGAGGGAGGGAGGAGGAAGGGTGATGGGAGAGGGCTGGGGGGGGCAGGTGGGAGGATGCAGGAGTGAGAGAGGGAGAATAAAGAAAGAGGAGGGGGTAGAAAGGCGAAAGGAAAAAGAGGGATGGAAAGATTGGAAGGATAGAGAGAGAAGGATGGAGAGAAGGTAGGAAAAAGAAAGAGGGGAGGAGTGGTAGGAGAAAGAGGGGGAACGGAGAGAGAAGGGAGGGGAAGAATAGAAAAGAGAACGGGGAGAAGAATGTGTGATGAAATAGGGAGGAAGAAAGACGAGAGGAAGAGGAAGAAAGGGGAAGATAGAGGGCTATTAAACAGGAAAGGGTATGAAAAGGGAAACAATGGAAGGAAGGAGGAGACTTACAAGGGAGGGTGTGGAAGGGGAGGGAAGGAAGGCTAAGGGGTTGGAGGAAAGGCTGAGGGAAAGTGAGGAAGGGAGGGGTGAGAAAGGGTAAGGGAGAGGGAGGAATGGAGGGGATAGGAGGGACGGAAGGAGGGAGGGAGGGGATGTATATAGGTCCAAAGGATCAGTTTTATTATTGAAAATTTTCTTTGTTGCTGCATACCTCTAGACCACTCATCCCCCCTTCCTTTCCCCTCCCACCCCTTCCCTTCCATCTTCCTCCTCCCTTACACCTTCCACCTACCTCCCTTTCCCGCTAATCATTGCCTCTTCCACCCCATCCCTTCCACCTATCCCATCCTTTCAACCTATCCCCTCCCCTCCCTTTCCCATCCATCCTTGCCTCCCCCACCCACTCTTCCCCCTACCCCTCCCACCAAACTTCTCTTATCTCATCCAACTACCTCCTCCCCTTCCCTTCAACTGATCCTCTCACACCCTCCCTTACTCCCCATTTCCATCTATTTTCCATCCCTTTCCCCACCTCTCTCTTTCCCGCCTTGCATCCTGCATTCATATCTCTACCTTCTCTTCCCCTCTCCCTTTCCCCTCTCCTTCTCTTCTACCCTTCTCTTCCCCGCCTATCCCTCTTCACCCTATTTCTTTCCACCCCATCTCCCTTTCCCCCGTCTCTTCCCCCCGGTTCTCTCCCCCGTCTCTTCCCCCCGGTTCTCTCCCCCGGTTCTCTCCCCCCGTTACCCCACACGCAGTAATATAAGCATCGTTGAAAGGTAATTGACAGACAGACAGACAAACAGACAGACAGACAGACAGAGACAATACCCACACCCTTACAGCCATACGGACGTCTTAACAAGGGGGGAAAAATACAATAATGGAAAAAAAACCCCGAATTTTACAAATATTTCCTCATGCACGGTGGCCACCCGGCAAACTTTCTTAATTAAAGAGTCTCTGCTGCTACTGCTGCCCTCCCTGAGTCAGTGTAAGATAGGATAAGTCAGTAAGTTAGATTAAGTCAATGAGCTAAGCTGAGTCAGTGAGGGTCAGTGAATCAGTGAGTTAAGCTGAGTCAATATGAATCAGGAATACAGTAGTGGAAGTAGGTCTCTCTCTCTCTCTCTCTCTCTCTCTCTCTCTCTCTCTCTCTCTCTCTCTCTCTCTCTCTCGGGATCCTTACACTGCCTTCCTCACATAAATAAAATATTACTCACAAACTTATTCATGAATAAAGAGTTGCCGTCATTTTACACTCATCCTTCATGACAGATAATGACGTAACGATAATAAACAAAAAAAAATAAAATGATTAGATAATACCACAAGGGTAATAAGCATAGATGAATAAATGTATAAATAACGAAAAATATAAGTAAAAACAAATAAAATAAATAATTATATACTATGTAATGTATATTAATGAATACTTTATTATATAACTCTTATATTTTAGGATGAATGGAAACACATACGAGTTATTTATATATAGTCTAGTAAGTATAGGTGGAGTTATATAGTCGCCCTGCGTGTTGGGGTTTGTTGAAGGTGTAGAAGCTGTCGCCAACACACAGACACACACACACACACAGACACACTCACACACACAGACACACACACATACACACACACACACAGACACACACACATATGTCTATTTTCAGAGCACCATGACATATCCTAACGCAACAACAACAACAAACTATGTCTATTTCAACACGTCTTAGCCATAATGAAGAACGATGTCTGCATCTAAATTAAAACTATTTCACAAAGTTTTAATTGCATGGAACTACGCATTGCAAATTGTGTTCGTCCCACCCCCTCCTCTCCCCCCCCCTCCACCCTGCCCCATTTTTTCACCTGCTTGTTTAGCTTCCATTAGAATATCAACAAGTTAAGCTGTTGACAAATTCCGTTCGTGGATGCGCAATCCGGATTCACCCGCATCCTACTGTCGCATTCTTTTGTTTCTTTCGTTTTCATGTTTACATTATTTTTATTATTATTATTATTATTATTATTATTATTATTATTATTATTATTATTATGATACTGCCTCACTATTATTGTGTTAGATGTAAGTTATAGTTTTTATTATATATTTTTAATGGTAAATGTTACCTCAGGAATTTTTAATCATCAGTATTATTTGAACAAAGTGAATAAGGAAAAATTCTATAATATTTTTAATAGAAAATTATTAAAATTTTTGCTCTGGCAGACATAAACATAAGAGAACATAATGTTTTGTCTAACAGAGTTAACTTTTGTTGTTACTGATATAACTTTATGATAATTACTTCAAATATTTTAAAATTTATTGTTGTTTTTAAAATTAGGTTGAGTTAGTAAATGATGTTATATATTTATAGTTTGTAATATCTATATCACCTCCATATATATAAATTAGATATATAAATTAGTTTGTCTTCTTGAATATAAAAAAAGTAGAAATTATCGCTATAAAATATATAAATAAAATCCGTACTCCAAAATGCAGCCAATGGACCAGGCTGCTGAAAGTATTATTTGTGTAATTAATTAAATGACTAATTTTTTAAGGTAATATGATTTAAAACATTTTATTAAGCAAAAATATAAATTGATTTAATATATATTCTGGATAAAAACAGGTGATCAGCAGGTGTGACCACTGATTAGGCAGCGGCTAGCCAAAAATGATGCGAAATGATTAAATTAATACATACACTTTTCTGAGCCCAGTGACTACAGTTTTTGAGCGGTTTATAATACTTTTTTGAGTGTGTGGTTTTTTGAACAGTTGAAGGTGTTATCTGTGGCGCATCTGTAAAGTGTGGGGATAAAAAACATGTGTAATATGTATGTGTGTTAAGACTACATATAAAAATATCTATGTGATCGTTGACGGAAGCGTATAGCGAGGTATGAAAGGCGTATAGCGAGGTATGAAAGGCGTATAGCGAGGTATGAAAGGCGTATAGCGAGGTATGAAAGGCGTATAGCGAGGTATAGAAAATAGATGCATGGATAGATAACCAATTAGACATATATTGAGAAATAGTAATATAGAAGATAGATTGACAGTTGAACAGTCATATAAATAGACAAACTGATTGATAGATATGTAGTTAAGACAGACAGACAGACAGACAGACAGTTAAATCGCACCACAAACTGTGTTAAATATTGAAGAGAATTATTCCTTAAGGGACTTGAAACACACACACACACACACACACACACACACACACACACACACACACACACACACACACACACACACACACACACACACACAACCATCACCATCCACCACAACCTTATCTGTAAATTTGGTAAAAGCTACCATCCCGACACCGGCTCCTACTACCACCTGACATCCCCTGTCCGAGAATTGCTGTTCGACACCACAACCGCATCCAGCCCATACGTGCACGAACTGATCGCTATAAGAACAGCCCAGTCCCAACCATTGTAAAAATTATCAATAACATGTAATAAATCAGTGTATTCACTCCCGGTAAACACTGCTCCTTACACTGTCACTATGTTGAAATGAACTGTAGTTTGAGCTGATCCCCATCTAAGTTATTATATGTCTTATTTGTGTCACTTATGTTACTTGTATATTATTTGTAATTCGTAACCCATTCCCCAAATATGTAACTGTATATTTTCAGCCTTCTGGCCAAGCTCTTTCAATAAACCGTTAATTATTATTATTATTATTATTATTATTACACACACACACTGTTATTCAGATCCTCATAGATAAGGCTTCAGTATGACTTGACAAACACCTCTCCCTCCCCTCCCCCACACTTCTCGTCTGAAAAAAACCTGACAGGAACTTTTTATTCGTCGTTTAAATGGACAATTGTGTCTACATTATTTTCGGCCGACCAGCGATTCATATACATTACCGGATGTATCTTAATTTATTGTGTGTGTGTGTGTGTGTGTGTGTGTGTGTGTGTGTGTGTTTAAGTTTGTGTGTGTTTGTATATTGTGTGGGTGGGGAGGATTGAGTTACCTTAACCTATCCATCCACACACACACACACACACACACACACACACACACACACACACACACACACACACACACACACACACTTTTTTAAATTCTCCTCAAAAAAAACAAACAAAAATACAATGTCGTATTTATCTTAAAAAAAAAAAACTCTCTCTCTGCTCTCCTCTTCTCCTTCTCCCTCCGTCCCTTCCTTCTTCCTTCTCTTCTTCTACAATGAAGTAGATATACAAAAATATTTCCCTATCCATCTCTCCATCTTCCTCTCTCCGTCCTCCTCCTCTTCCTCTTTTCACCTCCGTCCTCCTCCCTCTTCGTCCTTCCCTTCCTCTTCCTTTTCCTTTCTTTCCCTACTCTTCCCTCCCCTCTTCTCCCACTTTCTACCCCTTCCTCTTCTTTCTACCTCTTCCTCCACTTACTCTGCATCCCTCACCATTCTCTCCTCCCCTTCTCTTTCTTCCCCTATATTCCTTCCTCCTCCTCATCGTCTCTCCTTCCTTCTCCTCTTTTCTTCTACAAGGGAGGAGAAGAGAAGGTAAGGGAGAGAGAGAGAGGGGAGAGAGAGGGGGGGAGAAGGAGGGTAAACATATAACAACAACAAAAAACACTACTATAGCAGAGTCATTGAACATCGATTCCCTAAACACATTCGGATGCGGAACAGCGATGTGGAAATGCAGTTGGATTCCTTTACCCTGGTATCCAACTCTTCCTCCTGCTTACAAAACGACTCCTTCGTCTCTTATCAGTCCCGGAGGAGAGGCGTGGCTTCCGTCGCTTGTACTGCCTCCTCTCCCCCGCGCGACTAAATGCTGTTTTAGCTGTGGCGGGTCGAAGAAAAGTGGTAGTTTAGCTTTGGGTGGTGGTGGTGGGGGTGGGGGTGGGGGAGGGGGGGAGGGGGTAGTGTGTGTGTGTGTGTGTGCACATGTGTGTGTGTGTGTGTGTGTGCATGTGTGTGTGTGTGTGTGTGTGTGTGTGTATAATCTATCCTCTCTCCCTTTAACCCGCACTATGACACAAGATAAGATTCACTTTTAGCTGTCTATACACTGACTAAACAAGACTTAGCTGAGTAGATTAAGCTAAAGATCGAGTTAGATTCCTTAGCTTTGATCGTCTATTATGTCAAAGCTTGGGTATTTTTTTTTAGCTCACGTTACCTGGATAAATATTGTATACGAATCCCCCTTCCAATATCCCTCCCTTTACATCCCTCTCTGCCCTCAAAATCCTCCACCTACTTCCCTCACTCCTCCACCTACTTCCCACCCTCCCCTCCACTACTCCACCTACTTCCCCTCAAATCTGTCCACCTACTTCTTTCCTCTCCCTTAACACTCCTCCCCCCCCACCACCTTCTTCCCCTCCTCTCACACCCTCCACTAACTCCCCCACCTCACACCCTTCTCCCATCCATATTTATTCCAATCTCTTTTCTCATTTCCGCTTTCCTCTAATCTCTTCCTCCACCTCTTTCATTACACGTCACAGATAATTCCAATAAATAATTAACTTAGCATTTAACATAAAGTATCTCTCTATGTTTCTAAATGTCAGTAAATAACCGTAAAATGCTCCAAGTATTTAAAAGTTGAAAATATGAAATAATTTTAACTGTCGGCAAAATTTTTCATCAATCCCCTCAAGAGAAAAATAATAACAAATCCCGTAAGCCAATCAGAATAGACTCTAGCCTTTGACGTCACCAGCAAGTCGTCCGTGATTGGCTGGTTAATTGATTTATTCTGTTATGTATTAACTTTAACAAATATCAAGAGAAAAATAATAACAAATCCCGTAAGCCAATCAGAATAGACTCTAGCCTTTGACGTCACCAGCAAGTCGTCCGTGATTGGCTGGTTAATTGATTTATTCTGTTATGTATTAACTTTAACAAATATCAAAATCAAATTCTATAACCAGACAATTAGTTCTAAAATCAGATAAAATTTACTCTAATTCTAACTAATTCTTAAAACAGACAAAATTTACTCTAATTCTAACTAATTCTTAAAACAGACAAAATTTACTCTAATTCTAACTAATTCTTAAAACAGACAAAATTTACTCTAATTCTAACTAATTCTTAAAACAGACAAAATTTACTCTAATTCTAAAACCAGACAAAAGTAAATCTTAAATCAAGGCCGAAAAAACTAAAACACGCTGATTACTGAGTTAAAATTCACAAATTACCCCCAAAATTTTAATTCCATTGTATTTCCATGTTATTGATTTTTTAAGGAGTTTTGTAACGAAAACTGGAATGTGTGGAAGAGGGGGGGGGAGAAGGGAGGAGAGGGAAGGAGGGAGGGATGTGTGGGGAGAGGAGAGGGAGAGGAGAGGGGAAGGAGGGGAGGGATGTGTGAGGAGGGGAAGGGGAAGGAGGAGGATGTGTGAGAGGAGAGAGGGAAGGAGGGAGGGATGTGTGAGAGGGAAGGAGGGGAGGGATGTGTGAGGAGGAGGGAGGGAGAGGGAGGGAGGGAAGGAAGGGAGGGATGTGTGAGGAGGGAGGGAGAGGGAGGGCAAGGAAGGGGAGGGATGTGTGAGGAGGGAGAGAGAGGGATGTGTGAGGAAGGGAGGAGAGGAGAGGGAAGGAGGAGGGATGTGTGAGAGAGGGAGGAGAGGAGGGGAAGGAGGAGGTTTCGTTCTGTTTATCTTTTCTCTCTCTCTTTCCTTTGACTGCCACACACACACACACACACACACACACACACACACACATTAAATTATCAGTGATTCATAGATAACTTGTATGTTCACTCCACGTCTCATTTTTGTATTATTATTACTTTATTATTATTATTATTATTATTATTATTATTATTATTATTATTATTATTGGTAGTAGTAGTATTACACGCAAGCTAACCTAACCTAACCTAACCTAACCTAACCTAACACATTCACGATAAGAACCATTGTCAAAATTAGCCAAAAATAAATAAAAATAAATTAAAACATATTCTCAGAATAATAATTAGCATCATTTGCATAATTACACACTAATTAGCCTAATTAACTGCACAGAAATCACACACTGGCAACTAAGGAGGTGATTAACCATTTACGATCGTTTAAACGAACGTAATATAATTCCTTTGAGAATTAAAATGAAATAACCGTAAAATTAATAGACTTAAGGCGATTTACTTTTCTCTCTCTCGTAATTATTTAAAACTTTGCTTGAAAAGAAATACGTTTAGATATTCTTTTGGAATAAATTAAATACAAAGAGAACAAATTAGATTTATTTTTGTTCGATGTTTGTAAGTAATTAGAAATATTTTTTTTCTGGATTTATAAAAAGAACAAATACACCGATAGATAAATTATTGTTTCCGAATTTTTAGTTATTCAGAAAAAAAAAATCTCCGGAATTAAATAAAAAAATATGAATACATAATTTTTTCTTCTCGGAATGTAGATTTAAAATATTTAAGTCTGTTTTTTTTTCGGGATTCCTACAAAATTGGAATAAATTAACAAAGAATAATTTATCGGAATTATTTACAAGTGAGAATTAATTGAGAAAATTATCATATATAAAATAGGACAGTTTGAGAAGATAGATAGATAGATAGAGAGAGAGATAGATAGATAGAGAGATAGATAGATAGATAGATAGATAGATATAGATAGATAGATAGACAGATAGATAGACGTACGAAATAGACAGACAGACAGACACATGATATAGATATGGGAGACGAATTTTTGCTTTCTCGTTCACTATCTCTCTCTTTCTCTCTCCCGATATCCCTTTCTCCTTATCTACGTATCTTTCTTTCTCTCTCTTTCCTTATCTCTGTCTTTCATATCCTTTCTCTCACCCATTCACACTAACTCTCTCTCTCTCTCTTTCTCTCTTAGCTAAAGCACGTTAAGAAACTTATCATAAATTTCAGTTAATTTATTCAAACACAAAATTGACCTCTGAATCTAACCTAACCTAACCAACCTAACCTTAACCTAACCTAACTTAAACCCAATCTAAGGTTAAAGTACGTCAATTCATGGGTTAGGGTCACAGAACTATGTCGTTTAATTAACCACTAAAAGAGATCAATGCCTTCATGTGTTCGTCTCACACAGGAAATATTAACCTTTTTTCTTCTTCTTTTTTTCCATCAACTCCGACAACAGAGCAGTCATGTCTGAGGGTTGGGGAGGAGTGGGGAGGTGTGAGAGGGGATGGGAAGAGTGGGGAGGTGTGGGGAGGAGCAGAGTGAGGGGAGGAGTGGGGGGGAGCGGGTTGGAGAAGGGAGGGTGGGGAGGGTAAGGTAACCTAACAAAGCCTGTGGGGTCAGACAGATTCATGGCTGTCAGATGTCAAATGTCAAGTGTCGGGAAGACTTGCTTTTGCATCTCAACTAAAGCGGAGCTGAAGCCTCGAGTTGGGTGCCTGCATGCTTGTACAGGAGCCTCGAGAGCAGCTGCTTAATAGGGGTGATGCTGGAGGTGAGTTGGTCCCGCGTTGGTACTTCACTGCTTTGTTTTGGACCGTGACGTCAACATGTAAATACAGTACACTGTCTTAAGACTTCGGTAAACAAGGAGACAGCGAGGCCTAATTATGGCTAGGTGGACTGGGAGTGCACTAGGGGTCGAACCGGGGATTCTTACGACCGAAGGCGAGCATTTTATCCACTCGGCCGCCGCACTGTCATATATAGCACCAAGTTTACCAACACTATGGTACAAGAACCCCCCTCTCTCTCTCTCTCTCTCTCTCTCTCTCTCTCAAAACTGGATGTTTCTTCCTCAACTTGGTTTTTATGAACTCTATTCCCCTCAACCCCGTTTATACACACTTTTGTAGACCAACCTCATTAGTACAACTTTCTGCACTTCAGTCCCATTTATATGTACTTCTACACTTGAGCCCCGATTACGCGTACTTCTACAGCTCAACCCCTTTAGTAAGACGTCACACATTACACCTGCGGGACGCGTGAGTCGGATGCATTAAAACTTAGAGTGTATTGTTGAGCACGGTAGTGAGAGACACTCTATATGATAATATCTCCCTGCTCTACCTCTCACCGGAGAAGAAAGTGGGTTCATGAAGAGAGAGAGAGGGCGAAGGAGTTATGAAGAACAAGTAAGAGAGATGACTTCCTCTTCTCCCATGTTTCATCCTCCCTTCTTGTCTCTTCCCATTCCGTCTTCCTATTCATCTTCCTCTTCTCCTCCTTCCTCTGTTTTTTACAACTTCGTTTCCTCTTCGTCCCACTTCTTCATTTTTGTCCTTTCTATTCCCTCTCTTCTTCATCTTCCTCTATCCTCCTTCTTTTTTATATTGCTTGCCTCTGTTATTCCCTCTTCATTATATTATTATCTTCACCTCTTCTTCTAAATTTTCTCTCATTCCATCTTCTTAATCCTTCCTCATTTCCCTTCCTTACATAACTCATTTCTCCTTGACCCCCGCCCCCTCTTTCTTACCCTTTCCCATCTTTCATCCGTTCTTTTCCCGTTCCTCCCCTTCCGTAACACCACCCTCTTCTTTCCTTCCTTCCTTCCTTCGTTTTTCTTATGGCTCTTTCTCTCCTCTTCCTCCCTTTCCTTTATTCAACCACCATCTCTTCCTCCCTCTTCCCTTTCCCTCCTTTCCTTTCTGTCCTTTGTAACACTATCCTCTTCTTTCCTTATCCATCCACTTTCTTTATTATCTTCTGTTTGCCTCCTTCTTATCTCTCCCTCACCCTTTCTTCCCCATTCATGTCTCTCTCCCCCTTTTCACCACTCTTTCCCAATCCCTTCCACCTTTTTCCACTCTCTCTCTTTCTCTCTTAATCTTTTCCTTCTTCCTACCCACTCCTCCTTTCTCCACCACCACCAGCACCCTCCCTACCATTTCACCATCGTTCCTTCCTCCACCACACCACCATCGCCACCAATCCACCCTCACTTCTCCCCCCCCATCATTCCTCTCCCATTCCTCCCTCTCCTTCCTCACTCCCCCCACCATTCCACCCTCACCCCTCCCTCCACCCTTACTCCTCCTCCACCACCACCAGCACCTTCCTCCACCACTCCTCTCTGACTAACTCCCTCTTCAACACTCCTCCCTCACTTCTCCCTCCCCCCCACCACTCTTCCTCAGCGTCAGCCGACAAGAAAAACGCCTCAGTGGAGCGTCTTAACATTGTTTTTTTTTCTCCTTGAGTGATGGCGGTGAAGCAAGTTATCAAATAGCCTCGTTACCCCTACGACCCCGGTAATGAACACGGGGAGAGCAAGACCTTGGTGGGAGGGAGAGAAGGAGGGAAGGGGTGGAGGGGTGAAGGGAAGTGAGGGAAGTGGAGAGGGAAGGGGTGGAGGGAAGGAGGGAGGTGGGAGGGAAGTGGAGGGAGTGAGAAGAGGTGAGAGGGGTATAGAGTGAGGGGAAGGAGAGGAGGGAGTGAAGGAGGTGAGTAGGGATGCAAGGAGGGAGGAACACACGCACCTCTCATCACTCCCCAACTCACACCCTCTTCCATTCTTTATCAAAATGCAACTTTCCCATCACCATCTTCCCCCCCCCCTCCCCCCACCCAAAGCCACCCACACACCCCTTCCTCACGCCCAAACACAATCCCCAACCACCCATCCTCCCCCTACCTCCTTCACCCCTCTCCACCCCTCCAACTCCCCTTTCCAGCCTTTCAATCTTAAATCCACCCCTCCACTGTTCCTGCCATTCCTGTCACTCTCCCCTCTCCACTCCCCCACTCTTTCTTCCCTCTCTTACCCTCTCCACACCCCCACAACCACACACAGACACAAGCTTCCATTTCAGAACGAAACACACGGCTATATTAAATCCATCTCTCTGTTGATGAACATTTAGATAAGTCCAGTCCTGCCTAATAAGACCACCCCTCCCGTCCCGTCCCGTCCCATATCACCCCTTCCTCCTTCCTCCCACCCCCCCTCCTCTCCCACGCACCGTATGCAAATGAACAAGTGGGGGGTTGGGTTGGGTGGGCGGGTGGGTGAGTGGATGGGTAGGGGTAGCGAAGATTAAGACTACTGAACGGTAATATGAGGTAAACTCGCCACTGTTATGGACTACAACACGTGGAACAAAGACGAAGCGTTTCACTGAGTCTCGTTCTGTCTCTTTTTGCTTCGTTTTTTTAGTTTCGTTTATTATTATTTTTTCTTGTACGAAGGATTTTTTTTTCGTTTTGTGTTTAGCCAAAGTAAATTTTGCTTTTGTTTTAGTCTTTATTCTGCTTTTTTATTAGCCTGCTTGATCTCATTGTGAATTTGTTTAAGGTGTAGAAGCTGTCGCCAACACACCAACGAGCTGCATGACCCAGTGTCAAGGAATAGTCCGAGAAGACCGGACAACTCGCCAACTGCACTGGCTAACCTTTACCCCGATTAATATCCAGGTTCCCAATAACTGCTGGGTTGACAGAGGCAAATGGCGTAAAGAAACTTGCCCATAGTTTCACCCTGCCTGGGGATCGAACCAGGGTCCGCTCGTTTGCGAGGCGAGCATGCTGACCCTTACATCGCAGGTCGCCAAATACATACATACATAGATATTTGAATGTACGGAGATAAGAAACAAGACTAAAAACAAAAGCTAACCATAACATCACGACTAAAACACACACACACACACACACACACACACACACACACACACACACACACACACACACACATACACACACACACACACACACACACACCCACACACACACACACACACACACACATACACACACACACACACACACACACACACACACACACACACACACACACACACACACACATACACAGACAGTTCATAACGAAGTCCTTATCTAAGTGAGGATAGTGTACTGTAGCCTTAGTGTCTCTCGCTCCTAACAATACTGTACATTAGAGAGCGTAGAGGATAACAAACTATACGAGGCAATTATATTAAAAATCCTTATTATTCCTTCCTCTCTGTTTTATGGGATGGGGGGGGGGTGGGGTCGTAAATATCAAAACCCACGCGTATGAGGGTCTGGTGTGCGCTCATTGGTCCTTGGTTGTACAATGAGGCGCGTTGATTGGTGGGAAGGAGGGGGGGGGGGTTATTGCTTGGGAGTGTTTTGGTTTGGTCTTGTTTTATCATGTTGTGAGGTTATTGGTGGAGCAAGGGCCAATCAACGCATACCATGGTAAATCAAGAACCAATCAAAGCACAGTATATCATAGTGGAACAAGCATGAACCAATCACTAGACACCAGACCAATGAACGTGTCCCATAACAAAATATAAACCACCAGGAAACAGGACGTATATTCTATGAACCAACCAGCTCAATTCTTGACCAATAGCGTCTCAGATTCATCAAGTCCTAACCAATAGCGTCTAAGATTAATAAAGTCTTGACCAATAGCGTCTAAGATTAATAAAGTCCTAACCAATAGCGTCTAAGATTAATAAAGTCTTGACCAATAGCGTCTAAGATTAATAATACCTTGACCAATAGCGTCTAAGATTAATAACGTCTTGACCAATAGCGTCTAAGATTAATAATATCTTGACCAATAGCGTCTAAGATTAATAACGTCTTGACCAATAGCGTCTAAGATTAATAATATCTTGACCAATAGCGTCTCAAATTCATTAAGTTTTGACCAATAAAAACTAAAGATACACACAACGCTTCTTAACTGATCTAAATAAAACACCAATACGACCGACGCATGAACAAAATGGCGCTCGAATTACAATGAGACTCTAACCAAACCTATCACTGGTATCATTAAAGTGTGGTGGGTGAAGGAGGAATGGAGGGAGGGAGGGAAGGAAGGAGGGATGGAAGGAAGGAGGGAGGGAGGGAGGGAGAAGTAAACAGCCGGTCGTATTTCGGGCTGCGAGGAGAACAGTGTTATTAGTTCTGATAACAACATTAAGCTGCCGGCGAAACTCATGGCTGCTGCATTATTTACACACACACACACACACACACACACACACACACACACACACACTATATTTTATAATTATGTAAGGCCGCTAAATATTCACACGACAGCTATATAATATACTCACAGCTGCTGGAGTTTTTATATATACGCATTCACAATATCATATACGCACGTCTGCTAAATATACGCATGAACACTAAAAAACGCACAAGCACCAAATAAACGCACCCGCCGCCAAATATACGCACGGTCGCCAAATATATTCACGACCGCTGAATATACGCACTGCCGCCAACTATACGCACGGTCACTATATCATATTATACGCAAGGACGCCGAGAATTAATAGGCGGGTAGCGACCACTGCCTGATGTACGGACAATAATTTAGGTCTCTGGGGAGAAGTGTCCTGATAACATAAGAGAGGGATGGAGGGGAGAATGATGAGGGAGGGAGGAAGGATGAGGAGGGAGGAAGGAGGAGATGTAGGGGAAGGAGGGAGGGAGGGGAGGGGGGTGTGAGGGAGGTGGTATGGGAAAGCAGAAGGGGGAAAGAGGAGATAGGAAATAATGAGGAATGAGAGAGAGAGAGAGAGAGAGAGAGAGAGAGAGATAAGATTCACAAGTGTTTTTTATACAGGACGAGAATAGTAATGTTGTTTAAGCGGTTCACTGCTGGTGCCTCACTAATTAAAACTGGTGGCGGCCGGGGGGAAGGAGGGGGGATATGATGCGTTTGGTACTTTTATTGCGTATGTCACGTATATTGCGTATGGTACCTTTATTGCGTATATATCTATATTGCGTATGGTACTTTTATTGCGTATATCGCGTATATTGCGTATGGTAACTCTTTCACAATTACACATTCCAAAGAAATCTATCATTTATTTTCACAACAGCATTCACCACTCTACACACACAACAAGTAGGTCATTGTTTACGAGTGAAGAATACAGATTAAAACTTTATTTATTGTATATATTCCGTATCTGTTTAAGGTGTACATGTAATGCGTATACTATCAGGCGTACGTACACAGCCGGCGTATATTCCCGTACACGAAACATGAACGTATTTTGGAGTTGTTTACACACACTTAATTTTTAGATCACCTTGAGTCCTTACCTTAAAGACGGTCAGCCGCGGTGATTAGATATAGTGTGGTGTCCTTAGCGTGCGTCCTTGGTTCGTGTCCGTTGTGAGCACTTTGTCGTTGAACACACGTGAAGGTTCTGCCACATGCTTTATATCGTCAGTCGTTGATATCCCTCGGTTCACTGTCAACCACTCAGTCAGCCAGTCCGTCCCGTCGGTCAGTCAATCTGTCAGTCAGTCGACCACTCCCTCACAGTGACCAACTGGTACTGACTGCACTGCTCCTCATCCCCTTCCCTCCCCCTCCCTGACACACCTGGGCAGACAGGGAGGTGTACGGGTCAACAGGTAAACTACCAAACTACCAGTCGCTCGCTCGTTACCTGTTCATCGCCCCTTCGCATTAAATTACGTAAGACTACATATATAATCATTATTTTTTTGTATTTTTTTATGAATACAATTATTATTTTGGTATTTTCCCCTTTTACTGTACCATACATACATACATACATACATAAATACATACATACATACATACATACATACATACATACATACATACATACAAGGGACTAACTTTACGTAACTTAAATTAAACTTTATTATAAATGTGTTCTTGAAGGCGTTATTTTGCCTCATTGTACCGTCTCTGTACCGTCTCTTTGTACCGTCTCTGTACCACCGTCTCTCTGTACCGTCTTTTTATACATCCGTCTCTTTGTACCGTCTCTCTGTACCGTCTCTTTGTACCGTCCCTTTATACCGTCTCTTTGCACCGTATCTCTGCACCGTGTCTTTGTACCGTCTCTTTGTACCGTGTCTTTGTACCGTCTTTGTACTATCTTTACCGTCTCTTTGTACCGTCTCTTTGTACCGTCTCTTTGTACCGTCTCTTGTTCCTTTATACCGTCCTTTGTATCTCTTTGTAGTCTTTTTACCGTCTCTTTGTACCTTCTCTGCCTTTTACCGTCTCTTTGTACCTCTCTTTGTACCGTCTCTTTGTACCGTCCTTTTACCTTTTGCACCGTCTCTGTATCTCTTGTACCGTATCTTTATACCGTCTCTTTGTACCGTCTCTTTGTACCGTCTCTTTGTACCGTCTCTGTACCGTCCTTTTACTCTTTCTCTTTGTACCGTCTCTTTAGGCTCTTGTCTCTTTATACCGTCTCTTTGTACCGTCCCTTTATACCGTCTCTTTGTACCGTATCTCTGCACCGCGTCTCTGTACCGTCTCTTTGTCCGTCTCTCTGTACAATCTCTTTGTACCGTCTCTTTATAATGCGATAAATTCCTGGAAATTATTAAAACATGATGCAATTAAACCTGGGGACAGTGTGTGGGGCGGAGGGAGGGAGTGGGGAGGGGAGGGGGCAGGGAGGGAGCAGGGGAGGGAGGCAGGGGAGCGGGGGGGGGCAGGGGAGGGGGAGCAGGAGCAGGGGAGGGAGCAGGAGGGGGAGCAGGAGGGGGGAGCAGGGGAGGGAGCAGGGAGGAACAGGGGAGGGAGAGTGTATGCAGAGAATCAACAACAAGATATACAAGAAGAGCAACAACTTATATTAACAACCAACAACAACCATGCAACAACAACAACAACAACAACAACAACAACAACAACAACAACAACAACAACAACCATACAACAACCATACAACAACAACAACAATAACAACCATGCAACAGCAACAACGACAACAACAACAACAACAACAACCACAACCATACAACAACAACAACAACAACAACAACAACAACAACAACAACCAGCAACAACAACCATACAACACAACAACAAATAAACAACCATGCAACAACAACAACAACAACAACAGCAGCAACAAGACCAACAACAAGAAGAACAACAAGAACAACAACAACAACAGCAACAAGAACAACAACAAGAACAGGAACAAAACAACAAGAACAACAGCAACAAGAACAACAAGAACAGGAACAAAACAACAGCAGCAACAACAACAACAACAACAACAACAACAATAACAGGAACAAAACAACAACAACAGCAGCAACAAGAACAACAAGAACAACAACAAGAACAGGAACAAAACAACAACAACAACAGCAGCAACAAGACCAACAACAAGAAGAACAACAAGAACAACAACAACAACAGCAACCACTTCTAGCTTAACAACAACAACAACACTTAACCAACAACAACAACAACAACAACAACAACAACCATACAACAACAACAACAACTTCATACAACAACAACAACAACAACAACAACAACAACAACAACAACAACAACAACCATACAACAACAACAACAACAACAACAACAACCATACAACAACAACAACAACCATACCAAGCAACAACAACAACAACAACCATACAACAACAACAACAACAACAACAACAACCATACAACAACAACAACAACAACAACACACCATACAACAACTTGTGCCGGACACCTCCACTAAAACTAAACTTTGTCTCCACTTGTTTGGTTAAATTATCATCTCTCTCTCTCTCTCTCTCTCTCTCTCTCTCTCTCTCTCTCTTTCAGTTGTCTTCCGTTCCCTCTCTTTTATTCTCTTTCACTCCCCTTCTCTCTATCTATATGTGTGTTCGATTTCCGTCTTATTCTTTTCCAATTTTCTTCTTTTCCATCATTTTCTCTTACCTCCTGTCTTCTAGTTCCTCCCTTTCCACCCATCTCTTCCTCTCCTGTCACCCTTCTCCCTCTTCTATTATCCTGCTACCCCCCTCTCTCCTCCCTCTTCCCCGTCTTTACTTTTCTCCTCTTTTCTCTCCCTCCTTTCTCACCTGCAGTCTCTCCCCCCCTCTCTGCACCACCCCCTTGCCTTCCTCTCTCTTTCCACTCTCTGTCCACTATCCTTCCTCCCTCCTCCATCCTGTCGCCTCCCTCCCCTCCCTCCTCCTCCATCACCTGTCAACCTCCCTCCCTCCCTCCCTCCTCCATCACCTGTCAACCTCCCTCCCTCCCTATCACCCTTTGTCCATCTTTCCTATCTTAGCACCCACCTTCCCTCCCTCCCACCTACCTCCCCTCCCACACTCCCTCCATCTTCCCTCTCTCCCTCCCTCCCTGTCTAGCTGCTTATCTCCGGGCCTCTCCCACACCCTGACAGGTTTCAGCAGCCTCGTTCGTCTTGCTTATCTGTCGTGGAATTGGATATTTACATTCGTGAACGGAGTATAAGCGCCGGGGAGGGGGAGGAGGCAGGAGTGGTAGGAGGAAGAGGAGGAGGAAAGGGGTGTATTAGAGAAGGGGGAGGGGGAAGAAAAGGGGGAAGGGGGAGGAGGAGGAGGTGAAGATAGAGTAAAACCTTGGGAATCTTTTGTGTTTTAAGTCCACCATCTCCGCTTGATCTCACCTTAACGATGCTCTTCTTAAACCCCACGATCATAATTATCAAGGTAACCACTACAGCTATAGAGTCCTCGATCCTCTTTCTTACCACTTAGAAGACGCGATTCCTTTGCTCTCCCAACGAGTTCTCATAATTACACTTAATTGGAGATCGAGAGAATATAGTCCTGAATTCTCTCTCTTTCTCTCTCTCTATGTTTAAGGGAATAGCCGATCCTCTTAATGCAAACAACGTTCTCTGTTCTCACACTTACATTCAATTAAGAGTCTAAGACGGTGGAATCGAATCCTTGTTTGTCTTTCTTTTATTTTTATTTGTATTTTTTTAGGGGGGATTGGGGAGGGGGAAGGGGATAAGGGGGGAGAAAAAATTTACGAACCTTCTTCAACGATGTTCTTTTTTTTTTTCTTATCCCGACCAGTTGTATCCAGACTCTTATAACAGTCTATCCAATCAGAGTTTAATTACAACAAGATGCTTCCTATAAAACGATACAATGACACAATAGACGCCAGAACCACCACCAAGTATTACCTTGTTTATGGCGGTTGGTGCCGTGATTATGATGTCCAGGTATTTATAGCGGTCTCTCAGGTAAGGCTCGTAAAGGTTAATTAGATCGTAGTAAATATCGCCTCACAGGTGTAGCACGAGGGAGTTGAAAGACCTCGTTATTAGATTCTGAATATGACCTTCCTTCCTGCCTTCCTTCTTTATTTCTTTCTTTTTTCCTTCTTGTGTTAAACGCGTCCTTCTCTTATTTACTCTCTCGTCTCTCTAATTCTCTTCTTTCTTCCTTCTTCTTTGTTTATCGTGTGTTTTATTATCAATTTTCATGCCTATTTCCCTCTTTTACCAGACTTCATAATCTCTTCCTCTGTTCTTCTTCCTCCTACTTCTCCTCCAGCTTTGTCTCTACTCTTCCTCCTTAATTTCTTCTTACTCTTCTTCTTCTTCTTCTTCTTCCCCTATCTCACTTCTCATCTCTTCTCATTTTCCTTCCGTCATTCCCATTTCAATCTTCCTTCTCCTCCTCCGGCTCATTTCCTCCCATACTTTCTCTTCCTCCTCCTCCTCCTCCTCCTCCTCCTCCTCCTCCTCCTCCTTCTCCTCCTTCATCTCTCGCTTGACTTCCTCATTTGTATCCCATTTCTTCCTCCATCTCTCTTCCTGTTCCTCTTTCTCCTCTCCAGTGCACGGAAGAGAGACTAAAGCAAAATGTGAGATATATCTGATTTATGAAGCATAAAACAGACGGGGTCGCCGTTAATGGTGTGTAAATATAATTATTATCCAGATCAGGTATTGACATATATGTATAAATAGGAGAGAGAGAGAGAGAGAGAGAGAGAGAGAGAGTGGGGCATAAAACAAGACCATTTTCATTACCTCGTCTTAATTTCTTTTCTGGTGGCCTTCCCTCACTTCATCTCTCCTCCCCTTCCTCCTCCCCTCCTCCTGCTCCCTCCCTCCCTCCCCTCCTCTTGCCTCTCTCCTTCTGCCTACCTCCTCATTCCTTCACTGTATCCTACACTGCCGCCATTCTTCCTTCTCCTTTATTCCCTCTCTCCTTCTCTACCCTCCTTTATCTATTTTAATTTTCCTTCTTCGTCACATTTCTGTTTATCTTTCTCTCTCTCACTTCTCACTATTTATCTTTTTTTTCTCGTCTCTCTCTCTTTCTCTGTTATTGTTATTCCTTCTTTCCTCCACTCCCATACCTCTTCTTCTGATCTCCCTTGCCCTCTCTCCCCACTCCGATCTCTCATTCCCCCCTCGTACCACTTTCATTTCTCCTTCTCTCCTCTATCACACCTTTCTCTCTCTTCCTCTCTCCTCCTCTCCTTCCTCTCTTGTCTCTCTCTCTCCTCTCTCTCTCCTCCCTTCCCTCCCTCCAATCTCCCTCTCTCTCCCCTTCCAACCCTCTCCTTCCTCCTCTCTTCCCTCCATCTCCTCCACTCTGCTCATTCTCCTTCTCCTCCACTTCCCTCCATCTCCCCCCTCCTCTCCCCTCTCTCCCCTCCTCCCCTCCTCCTCCATCTCCCCCCCCCAGTCTTCCCTCTCCTTCTTTTCTGAATAAAAAATAATTAACCTCTATTTCTTCCTCTTTTATTATCCTCTCTCTTCCCTCTCCTCTTCCTCCTCCTCCTCCTCCTCCTTCACTCTTCTTGATACGATAATTGTTAAATCACCTAATTGCTCGTACACGATAGGGTTATATACGTACGTTGTAATTGGTAGTTTGCCCTGTAATTGTGCTGTTTGGAGGAGGGAGGGAGGGAGAGAGGGAGGGGAAATAACAGTGGAAGGAGTATTTGGAGTACAAGTGAAGTTGTTCCATGTGTACCAGTACTCTATCTATCTATCTATCTATCTATCTATCTATCTATCTGTCTATCTATCTATCTATCTATCTCCCTCTCTCTTTTCTTTTACCTTATTTTCCTCTCCCTTCTCTTCTCTTCTCTCTCACTTCTACAATTACTTACAGGTATTATTTCACGAATTAATTAAGGCAAAAGGAAAAAAAAAAGTAGAATTAACACCAACACAATGCCTCTTTCTCAGCCAGGACCCAGAACCAATTGGCTTCCTCCTTCGCCTAAAGCCTCTACGGGTATCAGGTGTCACTTAAATACGTTCGCCTGAGGTTGAGTTACAAGTGTGGACGAAAGGGAGGTTTGTCAGAGAGAGAGAGAGAGAGAGAGAGAGAGAGAGAGAGAGAGAGAGAGAGAGAGAGAGAGATTATTTCGCTTTAGGTTCTAAAAAAAAAAGATTCATTTTTTCTTTTCCTTGACTTAACCCTTTGACGATGATGGTTTAAATATTTGGCGATGGTTTAACCCTTTGACAATAATTAGCCCTTTGAAGGCGAGGATTTGACCCTTTGAGGACGATGATGATTTAACCCTTTGATGACGATGATTTAACCCGTTGACGATGACGGTGTAAATCTTTAGCGATGGTATAACCCTTTGACGATGGTGGTGCTTTAACCCTTTGAGGATGATTTAACCCTTTGATGACGATGATTTAACCCGTTGACGATGACGGTGTAAATCTTTAGCGATGGTATAACCCTTTGACGATGGTGGTGCTTTAACCCTTTGAGGACGAGTATTTAACCCTTTGACGATGGTTTAACCCTTTAACGAAGATTATTTAACCCCCCCCAGGACTAAATAGGCCAAAGTCAACAGGTCTTTGAGGTGAGGTGTGACATGTATAAGACAAGTATCGTTGGAATTCATTAATATAGAACTTAAGTAACAGTAAAAAAAAACGAAAAAAAAACAAACTCATCTCTGTTAACGGGAGATAATTTATCCTAACGGGTCTAAATCTAGTTACCTTCCTCCTTGATCACACAAACACAAGACAACAACGAGCCCCAGACTGCCTATTCTTCCCCTGTGACGAGACTTAAAAAGGTATGGTTAGGTTAGGTTAGTTTAAGTTAGATTAGGTTAGTTAAAGTTAGATTAGGTTAGGTTAAGTACAGTTTAAGATAGGTTAGGTTAGGTTAAGTACTGGGTCTTGGTGAAAGGAACTAGTAATCCCATTCCCTCCGCCTCTTGAAGATCACTACGAGGTCTTGGTGGAGCAGAGGCCCTCCCGTCTGGCTGGCGACGCACTGTCTCAAGTTATCGTGTTTATTATGGGCCCAGACCTGTAGTTAGGAGTCATCACGTCATCTTTCTTTCTTTCTTTCTTTCTTTCTTTCTTCCTTTCTTTCTTTCTTTCTTTCTTTCTTTCTTTCTTTCTTCTTCTTCCTCATTGTTCCTGTCTTTCTCCTTATGCCTCTCCTCCTCCGTGTCCTTTGCCTTCTTCCTGCTTCTCTTTCCTTCTAATTGTTTTTTCTTTTTCTACTCTCTCTCTCTCTCTCTCTCTCTCTCTCTCTCTCTCTCTCTCTCTCTCTCTCTCTTTCTCTCTCTCTCTCTCTCTCCTCCCACCACACTACGCCTCTCCCTCCTCTCTCTTTTTCTCTCACCACTCCCACCTATTTACTTCTCCTCTTACTCCCCTCCATCTCCCATCCTCTCACTTTCCCTCCCCATCCCTCTCTCTCCCCTATCTCTCTCTCTCTCACTCCCTCCTCCCCCATCCCATCTCTCTCTCCCTCACCTCTCTCTCACTCTCCTCCTCCTTGGTCACTAAGTTTCTTGTTTACGTCGCTCAGTGAGAATCAGAGGGCCGGCCGGACCAGCCCTGAGACTCTCCATCAAAATTACCCCGAAAATTACGTAGCCATCTGGCGCAGCAGAGCTAAAACAAGGAGCTTATTTTGAGGGAGACCGTGTAGTGTTGTTGGTGGAGAATGGTGGAGTGGTTAGTGGGTGTTAGGAAGGTTGGTGGTGAGGGTGGTTGAGGAGCATTAGTGAGGGGGAATGGGGGGATCATACTTGTAGTGGGTTGAGGTGATGGTTATTGCTTCTTGACGGGGAAAGTTTTGGCTGGAAGGGTTACTGTGGTTCATGACTATTGATGAGGATATGGGGCTTTACTGGGATGGTTGAGGAGGGAAAAGTGGGTGTTGGTGGGGGTCTCACTGATTGGAAGGGTTGAGGTAGTTAATGGAGTACTACTTGATGGGTAAGGATATGGGGTCGTACTAGAGCTGTTAAGGGGGGTTAGAGGTTCTTACTTTAAGGGTAAGAGTGCCTATGGGGGTCGTCCTTGAAGTGTCAGATGATTTGGAGTCGTACTTGGAGGAAAGTTGTGGTGGAAAGTCGTACCTGAGGATTGATAGTGCTTTTGGGTAGTACTTGAGGAGTGATAGTGTATGCGGGTCGTACTTGAAGGAGAGCAGTACTTATGGGTCGTATTCAAACGTGGTATAATGCTTAGAGGCGGTCGTACTCGAGGGACTGGTAGATAACTCAGATAGGGCCGTACTCTAGGGGACAAAAGAGGGCTCAGAGGGGGTCGTACTCACGGTCTTGATGTAAGGGTCAGATGGAGTCGTACTCAAGGGTGTCCAAGGGCTCTAGAAGATGGAACTAGAGAGGTGGTGGTCACACTTGAGGGCCGGAGGTCGTATATGAGAGCTTGTTGTAAGGGTCAGAAAGAGGGGGGGGGGTCGTACTCGAGGGACTGGTAGTAGGGTCAGAGAAAGTCGTACTTGTACATCACTCCCGAGTCCAATTTAGCGGGGAGCGGGAGTCAATGTAGCGAGGAACGAGCGCTTTCTTGCTACCCTGATATTGCTGAGCTAACAATTTTATTATTTTTCTCTCTCTTTTTGTTTCCTTCTCTCTCTCTCTCTCTCTCTCTCTCTCTCTCTCTCTCTCTCTCTCTTTAAACTGTGAAAAAGAAAACCTACTTTCTCTTGCTTACAACAACTACGAAAAAACACGAAACATCGATAGAAAGTTAAGTGTAACTTTCCCCAGTACGCAGCAATAGAGAGCATTTAGAAAGAAAGTAGGAAGTAAGTATTCTCACAGGACTTGGTTATGGGCCAATCATTTGCTCGGGTTTATCTGCCTCATCTATCAGGCCATTGGTCGAGATATACACACACACCGGATGTGACGTCACGGGAACAAAGATGGAGGACAAGAGGCGTAAGAGTTACAATTACAGTCACCTTCTGATTACTGTGAGGGATACATAGATGGATACAGGGCTAGTGAGGGATACAGAGATACAGGAATACAGTGTTACAGGAATACAGTGATACAGAAACAGTGATTAGCTTATTCAAAACAGTGACTTCAATCAATTTACTTGTATTATTTTTAATGTTCAAAGTTATGGAGCCCACTATGTCTGTCTGTCTGCCTGTCTGCCTATTTCCCACACACACACACACACACTGGCTCTATCTGTCTCTCTCACACAGAAACACACAATCTCCCTCTCTCTCTCTCTCTCTCTCTCTCTCTCTCTCTCTCTCTCTCTCTCTCTCTCTCTCTCTCTCTCTCTCTCCCCTCTCTCTCTCTCTCTCTCTCTCTCTCTCTCTCTCTCTCTCTCTCTCTCTCTCTCTCTCTCTCTCTCTCTCTCTCTCTCTCTCTCCTCTCTCTCCTCTCTCTCTCTCCCCTCCCTCCTCCATCTGCAGCTGACCTGGGCACTAGGCAGCGTCATAGTCCTCTTGTCCCCATCTCTCTCCTCTCCTTCCCTCCCTCACTATGCTAGAGTGTGTTATTCTCTCTCTCACACACACACACATTTCTCTCTTTCTTTGTCTCTCTTATCGTGTATCTTCTCTCTCTCTCTCTCTATTCCCTCTTTTCCTCTCTTCCTTCTCTTTATGCGCTTCTGTTGTCTTTTTGTCTTTCACGGTCTTTCCTCTCTCTCTCTCTCTTTCTTTTGTTTCCCACGTGTCTAGTCCTCTCTTTATCTCACTTTATCTGTGTGTATTCATTCCCTTCTCTCTTTCTCTCTCACCCCCTCTGTCTGTAAGTCTTCTCTCTCTCTCTCTCTCTCTCTCTCTCTCTCTCTCTCTCTCTCTCTCTCTCTCTCTCTCTCTCTCTCCAGACGTGTGTGTGTGTGTGTGTGTGTGTGTGTGTGTGTGTGTGTGTGTGTGTGTGTGTGTGTGTGTGTGTCAGCCTCCCCCTCACTCCTGTATCATGTAGGTTAAAAAATTTACTTATATCAAGTTGTTATTACCGTGTCTGGGTGACTTATTATCTTTATTCCTCCATCTCCCTCATTTATTATTCGTTATTCCTCCATCTCCCTCATTTATTATTATGATTCTTCCATCTCCCTCATTTATTATCCGTTATTCCTCCATCTCCCTCATTTATTATTATGATTCTTCCATCTCCCTCATTTATTATCCGTTATTCCTCCATCTCCCTCATTTATTATTATGATTCTTCCATCTCCCTCATTTATTATCCGTTATTCCTCCATCTCCCTCATTTACCACTACCACTTTCTCTTCTTGTATCTCTCTCTCTCTCTTTATCACCTCGTAGACCATTGCTCTCTGTTCCTTCATTGTATTTCGTATATATTGTATATTTTTATTGTTCCCCTTCTTTATTATGTCTGTCTATCTCTGTCTGTTTGTCCCTGTCTATCTGTCTGTTTCTCATTTCTCCTTTTCTATTTTTAGCGTTTTTCTCTTGCTTTCCCAATTCCTCCATACCTATCCTTCTCTTTCTCTATTTCATTCTGTATCCAATTAATCCTCTCTCCCTCTCTCCCTCCTTCCTATTTTTTTCTTCTACCTCTCTCCTCAACTTGGTTCTCTCATTCTCTCTCCAATCCTTTCCTTTATCGTCATCTCATTTTATCTCTCTCACCTCTCCTCTCCTCACCTCTCTTCTCCTCTCCCTTTATCTCTTCTCTTCTCTTCTCCTCTTCCTTTACTATTCTTTTTCCTAAATTTCTCTCTCTCCCTCTCAGTCTTTCACTTTCCTATCCCTTTCTCCTCTATCTCTCACTCTTTTGTCCTTCTCTCCCTCCCTTTCATTCTTTCTTTCTCCCTCTCCCCTTCTTTCCTCCCTCTAACTCCTTCTTCTCTCTACCTTTCCCTTTCTTCCCTCCCTCCTTCACTCTCACCCCTTCTCTTGCCCTCTCCCTTTCTTTCCCCCCCTCTCAATCATTCTTCCCTCTCTTCTACCCTTTCTCCTTCCCTCTCTCTCTCTTCTCCCTCTCTCTCTCTTCTCCTCTCTCCCCCATTCCCACCTCCACCATGATCTGAGCTTATCATTTTCTCGTTAAGAGTACGCGCATACGCATCTCTCTCTCTCTCTCTCTCTCTCTCTCTCTCTCTCCTTCTTCTTCCTTCGTTCCGTTTGTTTTGTCATTTGATTTTATTCGTCATTTTGTTATTTACCTGTCTGTCTGTGTCTACCTGTCTGTCTGTGTCTACCTGTCTGTCTGTCTGTCTGTGTCTGCCTGTCTGTGTCTACCTGTTTGTTTGTCTGTCTGTGTCTGCCTGTCTGTTTGTCTGTCTGTGTCTGCCTGCCTGTCTGTTTCCTCACCCGCTTTCATTCCTCTCCTTCCATCTCACCTTTCATCATACCTTCTCTCTTCTCCTCTTCCACCTCCCCTTCCATATCCTCCTCTTCCACCTCCCATTCCATCCATTCCTCTCCTTCTCCTCTTCCACCTCCCCTTCCATATCCTCCTCTTCCACCTCTCATTCCAACCATTCCTCTCCTCCTCCTCTCCTCTCCTCTCCTCCTCCTCTCCTCTCCCTCTCTTCCTCCTCCTCCTCTTCCTCTCCTCCCCGTCCCAGAACAGAACAATCGTCATCGCCAATTGTCTTGACTATCATGTCTTATCCCTGTTATCTCCGTTATTTATTTTTGTCTCTCTATCTTTGGCTCGTGTGTCTATTTCTATCTGTTCGTTTGTGTGTATCTATATTCGTGTGTCTGTCTCTCTGCCTGGCTTTGCGTGTGTGTGTGTGTGTGTGTGTGTGTGTGTGTGTGTCGTTCTCTCTCTGTCTCTCTCTCTCTCTCTGTATTTCGTGTGTTTATCTGTATTTCCCTTATTCTCCTATGCAACTCTTACATTTGTCTGTTTCCTCTTACCTTCTTTCTTTCTTCTCTGTCCCCCCCTTTTTTTTCCCCTCTCCTCTTCTCTTATTTTTTTCTCTCCCATTCTCTCCTTCCCTATCCTCTCTTACGTTCTCCCTCTCCTTCCCTACTCTCTTTCACTCTCCCCTCTCCCTCATTCTAACCCCCTCATGCTCTTCTTCCCTCTCACTCTCCCTCTCTTTCCCCTCTCCCTCCCGCCACAGTCAGCACGGGACAGATGGCAACGTCTGGTTCATAGCCTCGGAAAATACTGGGTGAGAGGGGAAAGAGGGAAAAGAGGGGAGAGAGAGAGAGGGGAGAGAGGGAGAAGGGAGGAAAAATACTGTATATTGGGGAGAAGCAAGAGAGAGAGAGAGAGAGAGAGAGAGAGAGAGAGAGAGTCGAATGCTCCTTTGTTTAACTTGTTTACTTGTTTGTTTACGATGATTTTGTTGGTTTGTCTCTCTGTCTACAATGTGTCGGTTTGTTTCTCTCAAATTCGTTCTCTGTCTGTCTGTCTCTCTCTCTCTCTCTCTCTCTCTCTCTCTCTCTCTCCCCACCAGGGAGTGGCTTTTTGCCTCACCACCTCTCTCTCTCTCTCTCTCCTCTCTCTCTCTCACTCTCTCTCTCTCTCCTCTCTCTCTCTCTCTCTCTCTCCTCTCTCTCTCTCTCTCTCCCCCCTCTCTCTCTCTCTCTCTCTCTCTCTCTCTGTCTCTCTCTCTCTCTCTCTCTCTCTCTCTCACCAGGGGTAAAACTTGCACCATATACACACCAGGAAGGAAAATGGCGGCCAACAGTCATATAATTTTCCAATTTAATCCGTAATTACGTTTCTCCTTTCTTTCCTCTCTCCCATTTTTCCCTTTTTTCTCTCTTTCCTTCTTTATTCTCCTTTCCTCTTCCTTGTCTCAACTTTTCATTTACCCTTCCATACGCCCTTCCTTTAATTCCCTCTCTCATTTTCTCTTGTTTATTTCCCTCTTTCATTCTTCATTTACACACACACACACCATCTCTTCATTTTATACATATTCTCTTCTTCCTTCTTTGCTTCCCCTTCCTTCCTTCCTTACTCTCTCTCTCTCTCTATCTCCTTCTCTTTCTCTCTTTCTCCCCTCTTCTCATTTTCTGTCTAATTATCTACGGCTTAATTTATCTCTCTTTCTCCCTTTCAAACACTTATTATTGATTTTTCTTATAGTTACCCCTATCGTTTGTTATTCGTTTTCATTCTTATATTTCTTCCCCTTTTTCTCGTTTTCTTATCAATTATCTCTTGTTTTTTTTTGTATTTTTCTTTTGTTTTATTCCTTATATACTATTTCCTCTTATCTCTGTTGTTTATATATTTTTTTATTATTTTTTTTCTTGTTATTTATCGTAATTTTTTCATTGGCTTTATTCATTATTTATTTTATTGTCAAGTGAGTTATCGTTCATTGTGCTTCTTATCTATTTTATTTAGTTATCTGTTTATTCATTATCCCTCTTCCTTAAATTTATTGTCTCACACTGCTCTTACTGCTTATTCTCTTCCTTTGTCTTTCTCGTCTCTTTTGTTCATCTCTCTCTCTCTCTCTCTCTCTCTCTCTCTCTCTCTTTCCTCTTCCCTGCATCCTTTCTCTTTCCTGTCTCCTCTCATTTTCCCATTCCTCTCTCTCTCTCTCTCATCACCGCCCCTCTCCCTCCCATATCCCTCTCTTAACTATCCCCTCTCTCACTTATCCCCCCTCTTCACTCTCACCTCCCATATCCCTCTCTCTCTTTTTCCCCTCTCTCTCTCCCCTCTCCCCTCTGCACTTCACACTTGGTCCCCTTACAGCTGGGTGAAAGGTGGCTATTGACTGACTGTCTCCCACCTGTCAATCACACTCTCTCTGTCTCTCTCTAGCTACAGTATGTCTCTGCTTCTGTCTTTTTAACTCTCTCTCTCTCTCTCTCCTCTCTCTCTCTCTCTCTCTCTCTCTCTCTCTCTCTCTCTCTCTCTCTCTTCCCAGGTTTTTTATTCCTCTATCTTTGTCCTTCTCCTTCTCCTTACCTCTCATCAAACTCTTCCCTCCCTCACCCCTCCTCCCTCTCTCCCTCACCCTCACTTCTACTCCCTCACCCCTCACTCCCTACTCTCCCTCCATCACCCTATTTTCTCCCTCCCATCACCCCAAGTCTCCCTCACCTCTCCTCCTACCTCCCCTCCCCCCCTCCTCCCTCTCTCCCTCACCTCTCCTCCTACTCTCCCTCACCCCTCATTCCCTCTCCCTCTGCCTCTCCTCCTACTCTCTCCCTCCCATCACCCCTCTTTCTCCCTCCCCTTCCTCCCTACTCTCCCTCACCCCAGCTCTACTCTCCCTCACTACTCACTCCTACTCCTCCCTCTCCTCCTATTCTCCCTCCCCTCACTCCTACTCCCTCCCCCTCCCTCCTACTCTCCCTCCCCTCCTCCTCCCTCCCTCTCCACTCCCTCTCTCCCTCCCCCTCACTCCCTACTCTCCCTCCCCTCATTCCTATTCTCCCTCCCCCCCTCCTCCCTACTCTCCCTCACCACTCCCCTCCCTACTCTCCCCTCCCCTCTCCTCCCCTCTCTCCCTCCCTCTCCTCTCTCTCCCCTCCCCCCTCCTCCTCTCTCCTCTCCTCCTCTCTCCCCACCCCATCCTCCCTCTCTTCCCTCCCACCTCTCACCCCTACTCTCCCTCCCCACTCTTCCACTCTCCCAACATAGCAGGATAATGCATTAACTCTCCCTGGTATAACCTGCAGCTCACCGTCACTCTCCCACGGCTGTGCAATATAATGTGAGAAGCTGCAACACTCACTGACAATTAAGGCGTGTTTAAATCTCTCTCTCTCTCTCTTTATCAGTCTCTCTTTCTCTCTCACCACCTCTCCCTCTTTCTCTCATTTTCTTTTCACCATTCTCCCTTCTCTCATTTACTCCCCTCTATTCTCTCTCCCTACCTTTCATCACTTACCCCCATCTTTATCCTTCACCTCTCCCCCATATTCCTTTCCTTTCCCTTTCCTCCCCTTCTTCTTCTCCCTCATCATCATTCCTTATCCATCCCCTCCTACTCCTCCTCCTCCCCATCCCCGTACCCTTCCTCCCCGCTTTATCTTTCATTTCCTTTCACTCCCTATCGTCTTTCTCCCCGTTCCTCCCCCTCCCCCATAATAAAAGCTGTAGTCATAAAACTAGACTCCTTCACACACACACACACACACACACACACACACACACACACACACACACACACACACACACACACACACACACACACACACATAAACACCATCTCGACGCCTTAATTCTATATACCTTTTCTAAACAAATATATTACAACCTGTTCTAAAACTTTCATTTCCTTTCTTCACCTCTTACTTAGAAAACTCTCTTTACTTTCTTTTTACTTTCTCTAATTTCATCAATATTCGTATAAGGGAAATAAAAAATCTAGTTACGCATTAATTTTTCCCCCAGTTATCAGAATCTAGGGAATTTTTAATATTATTTTTTTAATAGCACAGAACGATAGATTATGTAATGTCATATGTAAGTGTCCAGAGTTTTTTTTCTCCCTCTTTATGTAATATGCAAATGAACCCTGATTTATTATGGGTAAGAACTATTTCATTTATATCTCTCTAAAACTCTGGAAACTTTCTCTACAGTTACTTTCTTTCTTGTTTTCTCTTTTGTAACAGTATATAAGGTTATTAATATATATGAGAGTATAAGTAACTTTCTCTTCGTATTAAAATATATGAAAGTATAAGTAACTTTCTCTTCTTATTAAAATATATATATATATATATATATAATATATATAAGTACAGGTAACTTTCCTTTTTTTTGCATATATTGTAAAAAAAAAATCTTCCACAAAAACGACAACTTTCCCTTAGCTTTCATTCAGACTTTTTTTTTTAATTCCTTAGTAGATATTTAACAGTACATAATCCTTCTGTACTCCCACTAGGATATGTTGGTGCTTAGTATATACATTTTTTTTACAGACTACAGAAAAAAAAACATTATGGAAAAAAATACATATTGCTGTACCTGTGCGCCACTACAGGTGTTCTGAGAGTTTTGTAATATTTTAGGAAACTTTTCAACTAATTTTTGTATTCCTGCTACACTCTCTTGTTCTTATCTTGATGACTCTCTTACTGAACACACACACACAGATACACACACACACACATCCCCGCCCCTAGGAGTGCTACAAGACTGAAGGAAGTCAACAGGGTATCCGTGTCTGGTGGAGCGGATTAATAATAAATTAAGATTCACTGAAATAAAGTAAGCTTGTCTCAGTGAAGAGGGGAGGGGGTAGGAGGGTGAGAGGGTTAAGGGGAGGGGCTGAGGGTGAGAGGGGTGAGAAAGGGGAAGGATGGGGAGAAAAAGTGAGGAATGGTGAAGGTGCCAGGAGAAGAGGGAGGAAGGGGGAAGAAGAGAGGAAGGGGTGGGGGGGTAGGGAGAGGGGGAGATGTGAGGAGGAGGAAATGGGAAAGAAAAGGGTGGAGAGAAAAAAAGTGGATGAGAGAGAGGAATGAGAAGAGGGGGAAGAGGAAGAAGGAGGTGGATAGGAGAGGAAGTGGAGGGGGGAGGGGCAGACTACGGGAGAATGAAGGGGAATGAGAGGAGGGAGAGGGGGGAGCGAGGGGGGGCGAGGTGATGTGAGATTAGTGAGGGAAGTGAGATTAGACAGGAAAAATGAGTTGGGTGAGTCAAGGAAACCAAGTGAGCTGACTGACTCTAATGAACTGCAAGAGCCAAGTGAGCCGAGTGAGTTAAATGAGACCAGGAAACTATGTGAGCCAAGTGAGCCGAGTGAGACAAGTGAGGTGTTGACATTGAATTTTAAGCCAGACGTTTGTACCCACTGTTATGTTACCTCCACCTCCTCGTAACTCTTGTCTGTCTGTCCTGCCTGAGAGAGAGAGAGAGAGAGAGAGAGAGAGAGAGAGAGAGAGAGAGAGAGAGAGAGAGAGAGAGAGAGATGTCTCGTATTTTTCCCTCAGGCAGGACAAACTGTAACTCTCCAAAAGGGTGTTTTTTATTCATGTATCTGTCCTGTTGACGACCTAGGGAAAACAGGTCAGAGGTGAGAGGAATGGAGAGAGAGAGAGAGAAGACGTCAGGAGGAGGAGGAGAAAGGAGGAGAAAGGAGATGTTGTTTCTTGTGAGGAGAAAAAAGTGAGAGGTAGGGAGAATGAGGGAGAGGTGAGGGAGGAAAAAGAAGTGAGAGATGTCAGGGAAGGACTGAGGAGAGGAGAACGGAGGGGGGGGGAGGGATGAGGGAAAAGAAGGAAAATATGTAAGGGAGGGAGGATGGGGTAGAGATGAGGGAAAAATAAAGGAAATAAATAAAAGAGGAAATAAAGAAGGAAAGATGGGGAATAAATGAGAGGAAAAGAAGGGGTAATAAGAATGACTCACTCTCTCTCTCTCTCTCTCTCTCTCTCTCTCTCTCTCTCTCTCTCTCTCTCTTTCTCTATCTAAGAAAGACGATAACCAACCTTAAATGAAAGCCGTCGAATTCCTTTTATTTAGACTCACAAACAAAACAAGAGATAAACTTTAAAAAAAAAAAGAAAAAAGACGAAAATATTTATTAAATTCTATCGGGTAAAAAAAAATAAATAAAATAATAATAAAAATCTTTCCACAAAATTCAGTTGGAAAATGATCCCCGGTTATTGTGTACGTGTGAGAGTATCGTGTACGTGTGAGAGTATCGTGTACGTGTGAGAGTATCGTGTACGTGTGAGAGTATTGTGTACGTGTGAGAGTATCGTGTACGTGTGAGAGTATCGTGTACGTGTGAGAGTATCGTGTACGTGTGAGAGTATTGTGTACGTGTGAGAGTATTGTGTACATGTGAGAGTATTGTGTATATATGAGAGTATTGTGTACATGTGAGAGTATTGTGTACGTGTGAGAGTATCGTGTACGTGTGTGCGTGTGAGTGTATTGCCACTGACTGTTTCTCTGGCTCTGTCTGCTGAAGGGAATTTTGTCTGCTCTTGAAGAATAGATAGATAGATAGATAGATAGATAGATAGACATATAGATAGATAGATACAGACAGACAGACACAGACACAGACAAAGTGCATTAACATCTATAATACCATAACAAACAAACAAACACAGATTATAATCAAACTCATTATACCACCGTCTCATAATTTCACTATAACCAAATTATCACTAGTCCCAGTTATAACACGTCTGCTTCATCTAATTATCTCTATAACTTTACCTATAATTCCATATATAACTTAGGATAATTTTTCACCAGAGTTCCATTATATATTAGTAAATAATTATTGGTTTTATTTTACTATAATTTCCTTATAATTCTCTATAAATTCATTGTTAAGTTCAGCATTATATGTCATGTTATGGCTATAATTTGGCGCTATATAATAAGTCAAGTTTTTCATATATAACATGCGCTAAAATTACACTATAAACGCCAAATTTTCCTTTTAACATTCGCCAAATTTTCCTTATACTATTCGCCAAGTTTTCCTTACATTCGCCAAATTTTCCTTATACTATTCGCCAAGTTTTCCTTACATTCGCCAAAATTTATCATCGCCAGCATATAATCGCCAAAGTATCTAATTGCTATTGATTTCGATCTATCTGGCTTTAACCCAAATCTCTTTCTCTCTCTCTCTCTTTGTGTTCCTCTCTCTCTCTCTCTCTCTCTCTCTCGCTCTACATACTCCTCCCTCTCCATTTTCTCTCTCACTGACCACACAATTTATCGACCATCTCTTGTGACTCCAATCTTTATCTACCGCGTGTCCTAATTCCATCTTTATCTCCTGAGAGAGAGAGAGAGAGAGAGAGAGAGAGAGAGAGAGAGAGAGAGAGAGATATCGTCTTAAACCACTAACTAATGTATTACCTGAGAGACAATTTAAGACAACAGAGCATGAGACAAGATGTTGTTGTTTATGTTGAGAGGAGAGGGGTGGAGAGGGAGGAGAGGGGTGGAGAAGGAGGAGAGGGGAGAGAGGGAGAGAGAAGGAAAGTGGGGAGTAACATATGAGAGGGAGGGGTGGGGAGGTAAAATACTGGGGGAGGGAAAGGAGAGATATTAGGGAAAGATAATAATTGATAACTAGGAATAATAAAGAAGAAGAACGACAATAACAACAACAAAAGAGAAAATAATAATAATCAAAGAAAACAAACGGAAGATAAACTTAGAATAAAGAAGAGATTGAAAAAAACCCCACAAACATAATGACAAATAACCTTAAGAAACGAGGAATAGAGAAAGAAAGAAAGAAAGAAAGAAAGAAAGAAAGAAAGAAAGAAAGAAAGAAAGAATGAATGAAAGAAAGAGAGAAAGAAGAGAATAAAGAGTAATAGGCAACACAACGCAGGTCACATCTCACGCTGTCATATTACTTTAACCCCAAGGAGAACTAAATCAAATGTGAGAGCCCTCTTTTCCCCCCTCTCTGACCCTCTTTTTTCCCTCTCCCGCCCTCTTTTTTCCCTCTCTGACCCTCTTTTTTCCCTTCTCCAGCCCTCTTTTCCCACTCAGTCCTATTTCATCTCTCCAGCCCCCTTTCCCCTCTCTAGCCCTGTTTTCCCTCTTTAGTCCTCTTTGCCCTCTCCCCAGCCCTCTTATCCCTCTCCAGCGCTCCCCTTATTTTCCTTCATCCGGCTTCCCCTTTTCAACATCCCTTTTTCCTATCCCCTTTCCATTCTTCCCTTCCCCCTTTCCCTCTTCCACCAGCCCTTTCCTTACCCCTCTCCCACCAGACCCCCCCCCCTTCCTCCTGCCTCCTCTCCAAAACCTCTCCCTTCCCTCCCTCTCTCCTCTCCTCTACCACTTGCATTCCCTCTTTCATTCCTATTCAGATTCCTTTCCAATTCTCTCTTTTCTTTCTCCTTCCCCTTTCTTCACCCTTCTTCCCCTCTCTCTTTTCCCTCACTCCTACTTTTCCTCTTCTCCTCTCCTTTCCTTCTCCTCCTCGTCCTCTTTCCTCTACATAAAGAAAATAAAGAATAGCTCCCCCCTTTCTCTCTCTCTCTCTCTCTCTCTCTCTCTCTCTCTCTCTCTCTCTCTCTCTCTCTCTATCTATCTCTCTCGACGTGATAATTAATTTTCACCTAAGCTAAGCTAACCTGACCTGACCTGACCTGACCTCTCCCAAACTATACACCCAAGTGACAAAACTGTGTCTGGATACATGAAAGGGGACGGAGTGGTGTTCGAATACCAAGATGCGAGAATAAAGACAGTTCGAATACCAAGGTGAGATGGAAGGAGGGGGGGAGGGAAGGGAGATAGAGAGGAAGGAGAGGTGAGAGAAGAAGAAAGAATGAAGGAAGGAAGAAGAAAGGAGGAACTAAGGGAGAGTGGGAGGAGAGGTGAGAGAAGAATAAGAAAGAAGGAAGAAGAAAGAAGGTAGAAAGAAAGAGGAAGGAAGGTTAGGTCCGAATGCACCTCTACCGATTTCTCGAACAGCGTGGCTGGTGATCACTGGCCAGATAACAACTTAGGCAATGAATGGAAATGAAAATTCAAACTAATGGGCGTGAAGACCCCTTTAACCCGGACCATAAGGCTGCTGGGGAGGACCATTACTAAGGGCTTTAAGGGGGATCTGAGGGGAGAAAGGGGTGTTTTGAGGGGGATAGGGGGATTTGAAAGAAGGGAGGGGATTTTAAAGATGGAAAGGGGGAATTTGAGGGGAGAAAGGGGTGTTTTAAGGGTGTTAAGGGAGATGTGAGGGGAGAAAGGGGATTATAAGGGGAAATTTTATCGGAGTTTTAGGGGTTAAGGGGAATCAAAGGGAGAAAAGGGAGTTTTAAGGGAGAAAGGGAAGATTTAAGGGGGAAGGGGAGTTTTAATGGAGGGGAAGGGGATTTTAAGGGGAGTGTAAGAGGGGAAAGGTGACTTCTAAGGGGGGAAGACGAATTATAAGGGGGTTAAGGGAATTGAGGGAGGGGGAAATGAGGCTAAGAGTTTAAAAAGGGTGACGAAGGGAAGAGATTACAAGGGGTGACATAAGAGGAATAAAGGGGAATAAGGGGAAAGACAAGGATTTTTAAAGAGTGAATGAGATGGCGAAAAAGTTGATAGGGAGAGAAAGGAGACATGAGCTAATAAATGAGAATAAGGGATAAATAAATAAAGGAAGAAAGAGGGATGAGAGGAGAAGAAAATAATAGCCTTCAAGACAAGTTGATAAAGAATTAATAAAGAGAAACGAAGAAGAGATAAAAGAGACGAACAATTGATAATAATGATGACGAAGAAGAAAGGTAGGAAGGAGAAAAGAAGAAGAATGACAACAATAAAAAAGGGAAAAAGCACAACAATAACGAAAACAACAACACCAACAACAACAACAACAACAACAGAAGTAGCAGCACCAGGAGTAGAAGAGAGAGAGAGAGAGAGAGAGAGAGAGAGAGAGAGAGAGAGAGAGAGAGAGAGAGAGAGAGAGAGAGAGAGAGACGGGTACTGTACGGCAGGCAGCACCACCACCACCACCACCAACACATTCCTGGAGGTAATTTGACATTTTAGCCGATCCGACTTTTCAAGATGGCCCGTGGAGGACATTAGCCGGGGTTGGGAGCGGCCGAAATTAGCCAGGTTGGCCTAAATTAGCCACAGTAGGTAGCCATAAGCCAGCATCTCCAAGGTGGTCTAATTAACCTCAGAACTTAATGTAGTAATGAGAGTTGAATTGCTTTGGCCTCAGTTCTTCTTCTGCTTTACATTATTATCTTCTCTTTGTGTTTATTTCTCTTCTCATTCTCTTCTTATTCCCACATTCTCTCATTCTTCCCCTTTCTCATCTTACCTTTCCTTCTTCCTCATTTCTCTTCAGTTTTTCCCTCATTCTTCCTATTTTTTCTCATTACTGTCTTCTCTTCACATTTCTCTATGTCTACCTTTCTTCCCTGTCTTTATCATTCCATTCTTCTTCTTTTCATATTTTCTGTCATTCTCCCTATTTTTTTTCTCCACCTTTTCTTACTTTATCCTACGTACGTGTGTGTGTGTGTGTGTGTGTGTGTGTGTGTGTGTGTGTGTGTGTGTGTGTGTGTGTGTGTCTGTATCCATCCATACAACATTTAACAATAACACAGAACACAAACATAAACAAACACAACAAAAACAAACAAACAAACAAACAAACAAACGAACGAACGCGACACCTTCCTCATTATGATTGATAGGAATCGAACCCTTATTACGACAAGTTTCCTGACCATTTGAAAGCCAGTGAGCCACCGACACCCGAGTCAAGGTGTGATTACGAGAGCGACTAACTACCCCCTTCCGCTGCCTCACTAATTAGCTAACTACCTCTCAATTACCCGTCTTCACTAATTATTCAATGTCAACCCTTAACGATTATGCCAACATTTACAGCAGGGTGGAGAGAGAGAGAGAGAGAGAGAGAGATAATACGCACAGGTAAAAAATTGAACTTAGATATAAAACATATTAGCCATACCATAACCCATAGACCTGAATCATCGGACCCTCCCTTTCTAGACTAACATTGAGGCCATTAGACCATTAACCCCCCATCCCCATGAACAGGCAACATGTGTACAGTAATCTCATCAGGTAATGGCAGGTGTGTGATCATTAATTATTCAACAGGTAGACATGACCCACCTCCTTTGATCAGCGCTCATGTTAATAATGTTTCAGAATGTAATTAATTATTTTGAGAATTTCTTTAGTGTTTTGTCGAGTCATGGGTACTGATGGGTTGGCTAGAGAGAGAGAGAGAGAGAGAGAGAGAGAGTCGACACTGCACTTGACAGCCTTATTTCCCAAACTGTAAACATAATCACCTAGTCACACCTGACAAAACATAACATACCTTGACTAATCTATGTCACTGACCTGAGTAACATCCAAAAATGGCGGCTGTATGGTGTTGAGACTCACTCCTGTAATAAGAAAAAAATATATATAATTTTTTTATATTCCGAAAAAGTTTACATACAGTCGAGAAAGTATATATTTACACGGGGCAAAATACTTCCCACTGGAGAAATTTCAGCTGGACTAAATCCTTACCATTTGTCCTTTTAAGAGTTTGAGCCGTGGGATATAAACATGTGTCTGCCTGTCTGTCTGCCTGTCTGTCTGTCTGTCTGTCTGTCTGTCTGTCTGTCTGTCTCTCTGTCTACGATTTTATTGCTTTCATGCTATTTAGTCGTTCGTAAATATGGAGATAATGAATGGAGACAGACAGACAGACAGACAGACAGACAGATTGAGGGACAGACGCAAGGATAGACAGGTAGACAGATGAAAAGACAGATACAGTAGATAGACAGACACGAGAACAGACAGATAGAAAGGCACAAGAAAATATAAATAGATCCAAGGGAAGATGGACAGAAGTAGGGAAAAACAGACAGACAGACGCAAGTATAGACAAACAAATAACAAATATAGACAGACGCAAGAACAGACAGACAGACAAGAAGACGCAAGACCAGAGGGACGCAAGGACAGACAGACAGACAAGACCAGCGCAAGACCAGACAGAGGCAAAGAACAGACAGACAGACAAAAGACGCAAGACCAGAGGGACGCATGGACAGACAGACAGAGAGACAGACAGACAGACAGACAGACAGACAGAAAAAAGACACAAGGCCAGACAGACAGACAGACAGTAACTAGCCTTCTCTTCTGGGAATATCAAGGTAGTTTAAGCTCAGCCCATCCGAGATTGATGAGTTGGTTGGGACATTTTTACCTCACAAAATGTTATATGTTTTCGCGTTCTGTCACTCAGTAATCGTTTATCCGTCTCTCAGTACTCGTCAATCGTCTCCCAGTACTCATGATTCGTCTTTCAGTACATGTTATCCGTCATTATCCGTCTTTTAGTACATGTTATCCATCATTATCCGTCTCTCAGTACTCGTTATTCGTCATTATCCGTCTCTCAGTACTCGTTATCCGTCATTATCCGTCTCTCAATACTCGTTATCCGCCATTATCCGTATCTCAGTACTCGTTATCCGTATCTCAGTACTCGATATCCGTCTCCCAAAACTCATTATCCTTCTGTCATTATACGTTATCCGTCTCCCAGTACTCGTTATCCGTCTCTCAGTACTCGTTATCCGACTTTCAGTACTCATTATCCGTATCTCAGTCGTCGATATCCGTCTCCCAGTACTCGTTATCCGTCTGTCATTATACGTTATCCGTCGTTATCCGGCTCTCAGTATTCTCTCATTATACGTTATCCGTCGTTATCCGTCTCTCAGTATTCTCTCATTATACGTTATCCGTCGTTATCCGGCTCTCAGTATTCTCTCTTTATACGTTATCCGTCGTTATCCGGCTTTCAGTATTCTCTCATTATACGTTATCCGTCGTTATCCGGCTTTCAGTATTCTCTCATTATACGTTATCCGTCGTTATCCGGCTCTCAGTATTCTCTCTTTATACACCGCTGTCATTAGCACATTTTTGGGGCATTTCTCCATGAAGGTTTTCGTTTCTTTACTGTTCGTGTCTCTTTTCCTTTCGTTCATTGACGTTTGAGTGATGGGACTTGTTTCTTGCGTCTTGTTCTTTGATTATTTATTTGATCTGGTCAACTTGAATTACTGGAGAGAGAGAAGGGGGGGAGAGAGACTGGACATATTTCAGTATTAAATCATCGTATTCAAAAGGTTAAATCTTCGTGCTAATGGGACTTAGTTATTGTAATGAAGGGTTTAAATCACCTTACTCAAAGGATTAAGTCATCATAGTCAAGGGATTAAGTCATCGTACTCAAGGGATTAAGTCATCGTACTCAAGAAATGCCATTGTACTCAAAGGATTAAGTCATCGTACTCACGGAATTAAGTCATCTTTCTCAAGGTCTGAAGTCATCATACTCAAGGGTTTAAGTCACCGTATTCATGGGATTAAGTCACCGTACTCAAGGGAATAAGTCATCATACTCAAACCATTAAGTCATCGTACTCAAGGGTTTAATTCACTGTTACACAAATGTTTTAGTTCAGACACACACACACACACACACACACACACACACACACACACACACACACACAAGGTAATCATGAGTCTTGTATAATGAAGAAACACCTGACTTACAATGAAAAAAAAACCTCGACTGTCAAACACCTTCTAGGTAAGCGACAGAAGACGAATCAATTATTAATGGTTGATTAATCTTGGACAGAAATACTCCTGGTGACATTTCAGTGGTTAGATTCGCACCTTCTCCACCCTGCATTATAGAAGTGACCACACCTCCTGTTTGTAAGCTGTGTGAGTTAGGGGAAGGAAGAGGCGAGGGGCGAGGGGCGAGGGGCGGGGTGAGGGGGAGGGGGGAGGGAGGAGGGGGTTGCTGTAAAAAGATGTCTGTCAATCCGTCTGTGTGTCCGTCAAGTCATCCGTCTATCTGGTAAGTCATCCGTGGGTCCGTCAAGGCTTCCGTGCGTCAGTCCAACCATTCATACGTCCAAGCCATCAAAACGTCCATCAGATAATCTATGCGTCCGTCGATTCATCCACCAATCCAAGCGAATATTAGAGGTAGAGTCTCGCCCCTCGGCACTACACCGCGTCTTGTTGACCTCAGGTGTAACTACAGTAATCACTTCTTTACCATCATTACACTAAGGGAGTCAAGGCGTAGAGTCTTTGTTGCTCCTGTACGTGTGTGTGTGTGTGTGTGTGTGTGTGTGTGTGTGTGTGTGTGTGTGTGTGTGTGTGTGTGTGTGTGTGACGTCTGAAGAGGAATTTATTCAAGATGCGGACTTATTTTTTTTAATTATTTAATCTCTCTCTCTCTCTCTCTCTCTCTTCACCAAAACGGCGAATCACCAAAAATAAAAACATTTCCCCACAAGTTACAACAACACAGATAAACCTCCATCTTCTTCCTCCTCGTTCTTCTTTCTTCCTTACTCTTAATCTTTTACTACCACCTCCTACTACTCCTCCTCTGATCCTCTCCTGTATTTCTCTTTTACCCCTATTCCTCTCCCTACCTCCTCTCTCCTCCTCCATCTCCCCTACCTTCCTCCTCCTCCTCCCTCTTCTTATCCTCCTTACTCCCTCTAACCCACTTCTCCTTTTTCTTTCCCTCCCTGGCTCCACTTCTCTACCCACCCTCTACCCATCATCCCCACATACCCTTCTACCTCCCTTCCCTCCCTTCCCATTCTCATACTCCCATCAACCTCATATCCCTCCTTCCCCTCCTCTTTTTCTCTCCTCCCATAAATGTTCTCCACCCTCCTCCTCCTCCCATATCCCTCTCTCCCCCCTCCCCTAGGAGCCACATACAAACAAGCCGCACTACATAAAACTGCAACAAACTCAATCAGAAAACCCTAAAGACAAGACGTAAATCCAGTTTGTATTGATCTGTTTTCAAAGATGAAACTCTGATCCCTCCATCACATAAAATCGGAAATAAAACCGGAAATAAAAAACTCTCTCGTGACGTTTTTATTCAATGACAGTGGATCATTTGGTTCTGTCTGTCTGTCTGTCTGTCTGCCTGTCTATCTGTCTGCTTGACTGTGTCTGTCTGTCCTTATTTTGTTATTCTTAGAGGCAAAGCAAATCACTAATGTAAGAATTTATTTCTTCTTCTTCTTCTTCTTCTTCTTCTTCTTCTTCTTCTTCTTCTAATTATTATTATTATTAACATTATCATTACTATGTTCTTAATCTTTCTCTTTTATTTCATCAATTATTACTATTATCATTATTTCATTAATTATGTCAATAATTATCTCACCCCTGCAGTAAAGACACATAAACTCTAAGGGATTATCGCACCGGATTTCACTACGTCTCGTCCCTGATTTAATAATAATAATAATAATAATAATAATAATAATAATAATAATAATAATAATAATAATAATAATAATAATAATAATAATAATAATAATAATAATAATAATAACAACAACAATAATAATAATAAAACAACTCACTTTTTGAGAACAATTGAGAGAATGAGAGCAAAAAGGCACCACATTATTATAGATTAACACACACACATAATATCACACACACACACACACACACACACACACACTACCTCCCTCCCTCCCTTTGCCTCCTCCACCTCCTCCAACACGTAATAAGCACTCTACAATATTACCATCAGAGAATCATTAACAAAAACAACAAGACCGACTAACATACAGATAACGTGGTACAATATCAATGGCGGCGTTGTATAGGGACATGATGATACAATTAATACACCAAATACATTCATACAACAGATGGATTTATACACCGGGATGTAGTGTTAATGGAAGCCAGTATGCATATAGTTGCTAATAGGGACACGGGTTTGTGTGTGTGTGTGTGTGTGTGTGTGTGTGTATGTGTGTGTGTGTGTGTGTGTGTGTGTGTGTGTGTGTGTGTGTGTGTGTGTGTGTGTGTGTGTGTGTAGAGAGAGAGGATACGTGTTTATTTATATTTTATTAACATGTGTTGTACTATTACGTGATGATGATGATGATGATGATGATGATGATGATGATGATGATGATGATGATGATGGTGATGATGATGGTGATGATGATGATGATGATGATGATGATGATGATGATGATGATGGTGGTGATGATGATGATGATGATGATGATGATGACTATGACAGAAACACCCTGTCATATATAACTACCCCCCTCTCTCTCTCTCTCTCTCTCTCTCTCTCACTAACAACACCTTCTTTCTCCCCCCTGTACAGCTGCGGTGACCAACGAGATCCACAGTGGCGTGGGCATGAAGCCGGAGCCGCAGTTTGGGGAGGCCATTGATAACGTGACGGTGGCCGCAGGCAGGGAGGCAAGACTCTCCTGCATCGTCGACAACCTGGGAGATTTCAGGGTGAGTACTGAGGGAGGAAGGGGGGCTGAGGGAGGGAGGGAGGGAATGAGGGAGGGAAAGAGGGAATGAGGGAGGGAAAGAGGGAATGAGGGGAGGAGGAAAAAGAGAGAGACAGGACAGGCCAGACTCTCCTGCATCGTCGACAACCTGGGAAATGTCAGGGTGAGTACTGAAGGATGGAGGGACAGAGGAAGGAAGGAGGGAGAGAGGGGGGGGAAGGGGGTAATGAAGGAGGGAGGGAGGCTAGTGTGACCGTGTTTTTATCTCGTTAACACCAGTATTATTGACTTCGTTAACAGTACCTGTCCTTTAAGCTTTCCTTTGTTAACAGCGGCCGCTTTCTCGTTACCAACAGCAGCCTTATTTCCCTCTTTAACTTCTGCCGTAGTTTAACCTCTCCTTCGTTAACCCCGACCGTAGTTAAATCTCTTCCCCTGTGACCACCGACCGTAATTTAATCTTTTCCCTCGTTAACAGCGGCCCTAGTTGATGACTTTGTTCGCTAATAGTGACAGCATATCCCTCGTTAACAGCACCTACCCCCCCCCCCCTCCTCAGTAGCGATAGTTTAGTTGTCTGGTGTTGGCTAAATATAATATAAACATAGAGATGTTCAGTAAGGAAGGAGGTTAAGATTCCCTTCGTTAACAGCGACAACAATCCTCTCGTTAAGTGATCGTATTCCTCTCGTTAAGTGACCGTATTCCTCTCGTTAAATGACCGTATTTTCCTGCTTAACAACAGATGTCTCGACTCAGCGGGGAAATTGGAGCCTCGTGCCGGATAGCAGAGAAGGCCAGAGAAACTAAGACCCCTGGATATTATGCGGGTAGAGAGAGGACAGGAGAGAGAGAGAGAGAGAGAGAGAGAGAGAGAGAGAGCGAGAGAGAGAGAGAGAGAGAGAGAGAGAGAGAGAGAGAGAGAGAGAGAGAGAGAGAGAGAGAGAGAGAGAGAATGATAAATACATAATTCAACTCGCCATCCACAACATTGCCTCCCCATCTCTCCCCCAAACATCCCCATCACCCAACCCACTCCCCATTCCTCCCCACAACTCCAATTTCATCTAGCGCAAGATTTCTATGATGTTGATGGTAGTGTGGTGGTAGTGGTAGTCGTAGTGGTGGTTAATGGTGGTAGTAGTAGTAGTAGTTGTAGTAGTGGTGGTGTTGGTGGTGGTGGTAGTAGTAGTAGTAGTGGTGACTGTCATGGTTGGAGGCGAGTTTACTCCTTAACCCTCCCTCTACACACACACACACACACACACACAACCACACACACATTGCCCCCTCCGCCTTCCTTCCCTCCCTCTACACACACACTTCCCTCTTCCCTCTCCTCCCTCCCTCCGTCCCTCTCCCTACACACACTCCTCTCTCCCTCCCCTCCCCTCCCCTCCACACACACACACACTCGATCAATCTCAGGAGTTTTACAATTAATCATGGCCGATACTCCTGTTTGAGAGGGAAGTCGGGGCGTCGGTTTTATTAATCGAATGGACCGAAAAATTGGAAATTGTTTTTTTGTGGGGAGGAGTGACGGGGTGGGGTGGGGTGGGGGCTTGTAGGTGGGTGGGTGGGTGGGTGGGGGGTGGGAGGGGTGTGTAGGTGGGGTGGGTGGGTGTGTAGGGGTTGGGTGGGTGTGGGTGGGTAGGTGGGTGGCGGTGGGTGTGTGGGTGGTGGGTGGTGAAACATAGCTCCACACACTCCGGTGGTCTAGGATTACCAAATTCTGTATCTTTTCTTATTAATGGGATATGGATGTGGTGTGGGTGGGGAGGGATGGGTGTGGGTGGGAGACGGGGTGGGTGGGTGGGAGGATGGGTGGTGGGTGGGGAGGATGGGTAGTGGGTGGAAGGATGGGTGGTGTGGGTGGATGTGTGTGGTGTGAGGGGTGGGTGTTATGGTGGATGGGGTGTGTGTAGAGGTGGTAGGTAGGCGATGCGAGGAAGTAGGTGGGGTGATGGGGAGGTGGATGAGTCTTGTCGAGTACGATGGATGAATGAATGAGAGATGATGAAATAGTAGGAAGGAGGAGGAGGAAGATGAGAAGAAGGAGAGGAGGAGGAGGAGGGAGGAGGAGGAGGGAGGAGGAGGAGGAGGAGGAGGAGGAGGAGGAGGAGGAGGAGGAGGAGGGAGGAGGAGGAGGAGGGAGGAGGAGGAGGAGGAGGAGGAGGAGGAGGAGGAGGAGGAGGAGGCATTAGGCTGAGAAAGAAAAAAAAGAGAAAGGAATGGTGATGACCAACTAACTAAGGAGAAAGACCAGGATAAACACCTAACGAACGAGAGACGAGATTAATTAAACAACTAACGAGGGAGGCGATGATAACCAACCAAATAACGAGCGAACAAACTAACGAAAGAGACAATGATAGCCAACGAAAAGAAACAAACTCGAGAAACGACGATAACTAACTAACGAGAGAGAGAGAGAGAGAGAGAGAGAGAGAGAGAGAGAGAGAGAGAGAGAGAGAGAGAGAGAGAGAGAGAGAGAGAGAGAGAGAGAGAGAGAGAGGTTGGTAGGTGGGTTACAGAACAAATTAAGTTACTACCTGAAACTCATTAGCATATTTGCATAACCATTAAGGAACCTTTGTAGAAGTGTCCCGCTGGGTTTTTATTTGATGTAGTGGGGATAAATTACAATATTTTACTTCCTCTTCTTCTTCTTCTTCTTCTTCTTCTTGTAGTTTCATTTTGCTCTTCTTCTTTTTCTTCTTTTTCTCTTTGTTCTTTTTGTTGTTTTATTGTTTTCTTTTCCACTTTTTTTCTCTTTTTCTTGTATTGATTTCCTTCTTTTTTCACATTCTTCTTCTTCTTCTTCTTCTTCTTCTTCTTCTTTGGATGATCTTGTATATTTTGTTTCCCACCTCCTCCTTCTCCACCTCCTCCTCCTTCGTCTACCTCCTCCTCCTCCTCCTCATCCTCCTTCTCCTCCTCCTCCTCCTCCTCCTCCCTCCTCCTCCTCCTCCTCCTCCTCCCTCCTCCTCCTCCTCCTCCTCCTCCTCCTCCACCTCCTCCTCCTTTCTGTCTCCCTCCTCCTCCTCATCCTCCTTCTCCCCCCCTTCTCCACTTCCTCCCTCTCCTCTTCCTCCCTCTCCCCTCCTTCTCCTCCTCCTCGTGAATAAAATACAAAGTCTTCCCAGGAGGTAAAACTTAACAGGCGATGTTCTACTTATTAAATAAACCAGAATAACGATGATTCAAAACAAAACAATGATAACATGTAAATAAGTAAATAAACCGATAAACAAGTAAATACATAAATAAGTCAAGCAAGGAGTAATACACAAGTAGAGATAGATAAAGAATAAGATAATATAATACGAAAATAAACCAGAAATATGAAATAAACTGAAATAAATACGATGGTAAAATATAATATAATCACAATATATAATAAACGATGTAATGACAAAAATATAGGAAGAGGAAATAAAATAATCCATAAAATAGGATAATATAAATAAATTAAAATAGGAGAAAATTATATTCAACAAAATTACACAAAATAACGAATTATGTAAAACTAATAAAGAAAAGAATTACAACGGAAGACAAAATGAGTATTACACAAGAGAGAGAGAGAGAGAGAGAGAGAGAGAGAGAGAGAGAGAGAGAGAGAGAGAGAGAGACTTTCACATGATCATTTTCACTTAACGTTATGTAAATGTTCTCTCTCACTCTCTCTTGTGAAAATCCTGCCACACTATTTACGTGTTTTACCTCCCACCAACTTTCTACTTTACCTTAATGATATTTGCATTAGCAGTTGTATCTTTACCAGGCAGACAATGGCTCTCAAAGAAGAAAGAAAGTAATGTTTGCTTTCTTTTAATGTGGTGTTTATTAAGAGAGAGAGAGAGAGAGAGAGAGAGAGAGAGAGAGAGAGAGAGAGAGAGAGAGAGAGAGAGAGAGAGAGAGAGAGACATTAACACGATTCACACACAATCTCAGGTGTTATAATATGCTAATGACTAGAGTAATCCCTACTACCTGTAAGTTAAGATTACACGTAAATCCCTCCCTCCCTCCCTCCATCCAACATCCCTCGTTCCCTCCCTCCTTCCCTCTCCCCCTACACCCATCTCTGCCTCTCCCTCCCTCCCTCCCTCCCTCCCTACGCCACAGTGGTAGGCTGGACGGACAGACAGAGGTTGGTGTGGTCAACCTCTCGTTAATAGCTTCTTGCATTATATATCCGATGTACTTTTGTTGTGGTTGTGGTAAAGTTCCCCCTGTTGTTGTTGTTGTTGTTGTTGTTGGTGGTGGTGGTGGTGATGATGGTGGTGGTGGTGGTGATGATGGTGGTGGTGGTGTTGTTGTTGTTGTTGTTGTTGTTGTTGTTGTTGTTGTTGTTGTTGTTGTTGTTCGACTGTAGGGATCCACGACTTAATAATAATAATAATAATAATAATAATAATAATAATAATAATAATAATAATAATAATAATAATAATAATAATAATAATAATAATAATAATAATAATAATAATAATAATAATATGAATCTTGAAATTTGTTTTGCTAATCTGTCCTACATAAAAAGGAAAAAAAAATAAAGAAAATTAGTAGATAGGGAGAATAGCAGACAGACAAAGACAGACAGAGAGACAGACAGTTAGACAGACAGACAGACAGATACCTTCCCTATAATACTATCCTAAATGTTCTTAAATTGTCTTTTAGTCTTTGTACATTAAAAGCAAACAACAGTAACTTCACAGTATTATATAAGAAGTAAACGCAAAATTATCTTAATCTCGTAATGGACCAAGTAGTTGTCTCTCCGTGTGTGTTAGTGAGGTAATTCCCAGCTCGTTCGTAACCCAACAACCAGACGAATCTTGATCAATACTTATCACCAATAAAGCCCGAGGAAGTGGTGGAGTAATTTAGCGCCAGACTATCGTGTATACGCCAGGCGCCCGTTCTCCCGCGTGATATAGAAGTCGTCCCCAACTTTTAACCCATGCTTGAAGTAGCTTAAGTACAGCGGAATGGTACAAAAGTATTACTCACGGGACTGTTACGCCTTTGTGAGTAACTCTTAGCTGTTTTTTACTCCCTCAGATTACGTCTATGGTCTCTGCTTTTATGGGAGACTTGGAGCATAATCGTCGCTCTCGATGGCAACATTACGTGCGAGGGGACGCGGTCAGCTGATCGATGACAACACAGTGTTAACGTGCGAAAAACACAGATTGCGCGGGAAAATTATACTGCGTGGGGGTAGATTCTCGCTTTGTTCTGCTTTGTTTTTTTGTTTTATTTATTCTTCTTCTTCGACTTTGAATTTCTTATTTTTGTTTTATATCCAAAGGCGTCAGAGGTCGTCGATGTTTACAATACTCTAGGCAAGGGAAGGTTGGTTCTGATTTATCGACAACTGTCCATCACAACGAGTATTAGTAAAAAAAAATATTATTAAAGAATAAACAAAACATTAAGAGTCAATGCCACCATTACTGAAACGAATTAAAACATATTGGTGGAGCTATAAGAATTACCCAACACCTGGTCCACATTTTAATACACCAACGACGAGTACATTCTTTTTAAGCTTATGTTCTGTGTGTGTGTGTGTGTGTGTGTGTGTGTAAGCTTATGGTGGAAAAAACAGATGTCTCGTGTTAAAGAGGTCTTATATAATGAAAATGTGGATTTCTCTTGGGAAAGATGGTTTATCATGTATAAATTACTTTCCATGAGAGAAAAAAAGTGTTCATCTTAGGATAAATGAATACCGTGGGAAAAATATGCTTTTCGTGGGAAAAATACGCTTAACGTGGGAAAAATACGCTTATCGTGGGAAAAATACGCTTAACGTGGGAAAAATACGCTTATTGTGGGAAAATACGCTTAACGTGGGAAAAATACGCTTATCGTGGGAAAAATACGCCTATCGTGGGAAAAATACGCTTAACGTGGGAAAAATACGCTTATCGTGGGAAAAATACGCTTATCGTGGGAAAATAATATATACAAGTAAAATGGCTTAGATGTTCAAAATACGGGTAAATGGTTATACAGAGAGACATAGGTTTATGAAAAAACTTGTTTATTGGTTAAAAATGGGTTTATTGTTGTAAAAAATGGGTAAACATAAGAAAATTTACAAATTACAGAGAATAGGTTTATCCTTTGAAAAATGGTAAATAATGTTACTTAAAGTGCGTCTTGGTGGATTATATACCCTCAGAAGTGTGTGTGTGTGTGTGTGTGTGTGTGTGTGTGTGTGTGTGTGTGTGTGTGTGTGTGTGTGTGTGTGTGTGTGTGTTTCATATACCTTCATACAAAAAACACACACACACGCACTCACCCACACACAAACACACACACACACCACTTAGTGTCCAATAGAACGTCATAACTATCAATTAAAAGTCATTATTTCCAGTAAAACAGAGCGTGTGGGTTGTCCTCAAGAGTGATGCCACCAACTTAATTCTGTTTTATCATGATGGTGTGGAAGCCAGAATGTTCCTCGAGTACTAGTTTACACGTTATACACCTTGACATAGCCACACATACAGTCACACACGTACACATAAACACGTTAAGACACACACACACACACACACACACGTTAAGACACACACACGTTAAGATACACACACACACACACACACACACACACACACACACACACACACACACACACACACACACACACACACACACACACACACCCTGTCTCTCTCTCCATCCCCAATAAATTCTTCCCATTCACACCTGGCCACACATATGAACACCCACAATAACCTCAATACACTTACACCTATGATAAGCAAAATGACAGATTACGCGACACCCTGAATAATACACAGAACCCGATACACACACACCCCACAGTACACACCAAACTACCTGTTATTAAACCTTCAATAAATCTATCTCTGAGTGGGGTTATATATACGGCTGGTAATCTGGAACTAATAATAAATTTTATCAGTCGAATTCATTTCCAATAATCCTATTTTTCTTATTTAATTTACAGGGATGAACTGCAATTGCAACCTCGGTCCTTGCACACGGCGGGGGTTCGGTTGCATCGCTTGTTAATGATGTGTGTGTGTGTGTGTGTGTGTGTGTGTGTGTGTGTGTATATGTGTGTTTTTCATAAGCGTTCATACACACACACACACACACACACACACAACAAAATGAAAACAAGAGCTTATCGGCCCAGGGCAACATAGGAAAACTCAGCCTGTACTGCACTGCATAAAAGTCTCGCTACCGAAACAATATTAGAGGCAGGAAAGGCTGCAACTGTAAGACATTTTCCTGTTTATGAGTTATCTCTCTCTCTCTCTCTCTCTCTCTCTCTCTCTCTCTCTCTCTCTCTCTCTCTCTCTCTCTCTTTACATAATCATTCCGTTGGACGATATTGGTGGATGGGTGGATATCTATCTATCTATCTATCTATCTATCTATCTATCTATCTATCTATCTATCTATCTATCTATATTTCACAATTATATCTTTCCATCATTTATGCTTGTCCTCCTTCCCTTTCCCCCATTTTTTATTATTCATTTGTCCCTTCCTCTCTGTCCCACCCCCCTCCCTCTCTTTTATATTTCTTTCTCTCTGTCTCTCTCCCTCCTCAGCATTAACCCCTCTTTCTAGCTTCCCCTCCACGCATAATATCTCCCCCTTTCTCCCTCTTTCTTTCCTCTCCTTCCATCCCTCTTTCTTTCCTCTTTCCTTCGCCCTTTCCTCTCTCCTTCGCCTCACCCTCCCTCTATGAGCGTTCCTCCACCCTTCTCTCTCCTTCCCCCCAATCTCACTTCTACCTCCCTCTCTCCCTGCCTCCCTCCTCCCCTTTATCTATCCCTCACCTCCCTCCCTCCCTTTATCTCCCTCTCCCTCATCAGGATGGCCGGCAGCAGCTGAGCACGTCAACACTACCAGTAATGTGTATATTCATTAAGGAGTGCCGAGTGCCATTATGTAATTGTTACTTCCTCCTATAGTGCCAGATTTGGGAGTGTGGGAAGGGTGTCATTATTGTTATTGTTGTTATTATTGTCATTATTATTGTTGTTGTTATTATTGTTGTTGTTATTATTGTTGTTGTTATTATTGTTGTTGTTATTATTGTTGTTGTTATTATTGTTGTTGTTATTATTGTTGTTGTTATTATTGTCATTATTAGTGTTGTTGTCATTATTGTTGTTGCTATTGTGCCATATTTGGGAGTTGGGAAGGCGTGTTATTATTGTTATTATCGTTATTGTTGTTATTGTTGTTATTATTATTAAGGTACAGTTTTTTTTATACGACTACATGAGGTCTGTTGGTCTTTAAATGGAGAGGTTAACTGGAGGATTTAGAGAGTTAAGTGGGGGTTTTGTAGAATTAAGTGGAGGATTTGGAGAGTTATGTGCAGTATTCAGTAGACTGTTGGAAGAACTGTATGACTGAGAGAAAGAACAGAGTTAAAATGGTATGGAAGTACTCTATCTATCTATCTATCTATCTATCTATCTATCAATCTATCTATCTATCTATCTATCTGCCAACACCCTCCCAACTAGACACAGCAACACAGACCCACAGCATCACACAGCACTTACAAAAACAAACACCGAATGACAAAACCCTTGACAAAATTACTCTTCAAAAGCAGACATTCCATTTAAGAGCCTCAATAAATTATCAAATTTCGTGTAGCTATAGAATGTTAGTGCAGTAGTTAGTATGTTAGTATGTTTGTATGTTACGTCTACTGTAAAGTTGTATGTGGGTATGACTGCGGGGTGGGTGGAGTGGGGGGGGAAGATGAAGGTGGGGAAGGGGAGGATGAGGGAAGGGAGAGGAGATTAAGAGATGAGGAGGAAGAGTGGGAGGAAGGAATGGGGAATGGGGAGTTAGAGATGAAGAGGGGAAGGAGAGAAGAGGAAGAAGGAGAAGTGGTCGAGGGAGAAGAGGAGAAGAGGAGCAAGAAGAGGACGGTGTTATGGGTCGTTACGTTGCAAGTAGTTAAGAGATCTGAGTGTTGTTATAATGGTCAGTAGAGATGCATATTGTAACATATTTTTTTAGTGAGTTAATACCACACACACACACACACACACACACACACACACACACACACAGTCCCCAAGACAGTCTAATAAGCCAATTTCTTAATATTATATACAGGAAGGGAAGGGGGTGCCGTTGTGAGCCTCAGAGATCAATACACACACAACCCTCCAAAGAAGACCTAACTGGATAATTGTTTTTGTGTGTGTTTTATCATAAATCGATCATGTTTCTTTAATGTCAGGACACCAATAATGAGTATTATTGGGTATTATGGAGTGAGAGAGAGAGGTGGTGGGTGACATCAAGGGCGCCTGGCTCTGCGACAGGTGTTGGCTGGAGGTGCCAGACAGTGCCACACACAAGCTGGCACCCAGATGGGATTATACCTTCCTCTCTGTCTCTACCTTTTTGCCCCCAACTTCCTCGCCCCCAACACATCTTCCTCTACCTCGTCGTCCTCACTATAATCCTTCCCTCTCCCCCCCCTTCCTCCTCCTCCCATCAAAACCTTCTCCCCTTTCCCCCTCACCCACCGACCTACTCCCTTCTCCCACCACCCTAGGGATTGTTGGTGTCACCTTAGGTCAGCGCCAGGGCCAGATCAGGCGTGGGTTAGCCTGGGTCAGCCGAACATCAAAAGGAGATTAGTGAGATGAGCGTGAGATGAGTCGAGGTGTGAGTGAGCTGAGCGTGGACCGAACTAAGGTAGGGATGAGCTGAGTTTATGAAGAGATGGGATGATAACAGTAATGTGTGTGTGTGAAGAATGAGCTGAGAATGAGTTGAGACAAAGGAAGAAATTAATGACCTCAATTTACGATAAACAAAATTCCTGAAATAGTTATCCTCACCCGAGAGAGTTAATCAAGGTGTAATGCGGTAGTCGTTCAGGTATATAAATGAAGTCAATGGTGAAGTCATCAGAAAAGGGCCGAAAGTTGACTCGACTCTAACAAGTTAAGAACAGTTGAGCCGAGTCTTCCACCGGGCAATTAGCTTGTCGATGTCCTTGATCTGACTTTAACGAGTTGTTTATAAAGTAGACAATGACCTAAATGGTTCTGTCTGTCTGTCTGTCTGTCTGTCTGTCTGTCTGTCTGTCTGACTGTCTGTCTGTCTGTCTGTCTGTCTATCTGTCTGTCAAGGCCCAACTAATAGAACGTTTTGAATACGGATATGAGTCGAATCACCAACTAGTGTATTTCGAATCAGTTTTAATGAAGAAATTAATCGAATCCCCAACCAAAACACTTAGTATCAGTCAGAATCAGCTGTAACTTAGAGATGAAATGAATCGTTAATTACAGCATTTCGAATCATTTGTTAATTAGAGGTCTACCTGTTGCCGACTAAGGAATTCTAGTCAGCTCAAATCATTCATAAATTAAAGATGAAATAAATCCCTTTCAGAGACATTTCGGATAATATCTAATCCAGAAATGACCCGAACCACCGACCTAACCACCGACCGAATCATCGACGGAACCACCGAACTGAAGCATCACAAACCAGATCAATCACAAACGAATCACCGAGTGACTGATGCGTCTCGAATTACATAAAATACAGAAAGGAATCGAATCACCGACCAAAGCGTTCCGGATCGACGAATCAGTTCTCTCTCTCTCTCTCTCCCTCCCACGTGTGTGAAGGATGCCAAACGCTTCCGCCGACAGACTTACGGCAAACAACTTGTCCCTATAAGAACGAATGACGCGGAACGGATTTATATGAACGACAGCAAATCCGACGCGAACGTAACTCGCTCCGAACAAAGGTTTGCGGACCAGATGACTCGAACCCGGAGAAGTGAAATGGAATGAGATAGTGTGACAGTGATGGCTTGATGAAAAAGTCTGAGAGAGAGAGAGAGAGAGCAGACGACGTTATAAACATATAAAAAGGAAGTAAGAAGGATGGAAGGATAAAAACGACGGGAAGAAAGAAAGGAAGGAAAATGGAAAGGGTGGAGAAAGACAAGCAAGAAATAATGAGAGTAAAAAAAAGAAAAGAATATTATAAGGACGAAGGAAGAATGTTATGAAGAAGGATGGAGGAAGGGAGGAGAAACACACATCCTAGCAGAGAGAGAGATCCAAGCAAAGGGTAAATACTAATGAAAATAGGGTAAAGGGAGATAGGGGTGGAGGAGGGGTCGGAGGAAGGGGTCAGAGGGAGGGGGGGGGGGCGGAAGTAAGACTCATCCTAACAAGGGGTAACCCAGGGGAGGGGGAGGGGGGGGCTTGAGAGTGACAAATCACCCTAGGAGAGGAGGACTAGGGTGACACTTACACAAGGCTATTAATCCTCGGTAATTAGTTTTGAGCTTCATTATTTAGCGGAGTTAAGAAAATGCTCGCCATGACGCACTGGGCCATCCGTCTTAGTGTTGTTGTCTTAGTGATGGTCGTAGTTAGTGGTGGTGGTAGTTAGTGATGGTGGCAGTTAGTGAAGGTGGTAGTGGTGGTGGTAGTTAGTGATGGTGATTGTTAGTGGTGATGGTTGTTAATGTTTTTATTTTAGTGATGGTGGTGGTAGTTAGTGGTGGTGGTGGTAGTTAGTGATGATGGTAATTAGCTCAATATAATGCTATACTCCATAAAGTCATATACTAAACATACTACAGTATACTACATACATACATACACTGATATACTACATACATACAGTAATATACAACAAACACAGGTCTATAGTAATCAGTGACAGAAGATCAATTACATTTCATTTGTTGTTCAGGTTTTTATTTCCATGAATCGACGTGAATGACTGGATGGGCTCGCTTAAATGACCAAGTCCAATTAAATGATCAAGTCCAATTAAATGATCAAGTCCAATTAAATGATCAATATCAATTAAATGATCATGTCCAATTAAATGAGTAAGTCCAATTAAATGACTAAACCCAATTAAATGGCCAAGCCCAATTAGACCCAATCCCCAAGGTCAATGTTCATCTTTATCCAAATATCAGAGCTCCAATTACATATAAATTTAAAAGGCCAACCAGCAAATAAAAGGCCAATCAACATATCCAACCAGCTGTTAAAAGGCCAACCAGCATTTAAAAGGCCAACCAGCAAATAAAAGGCCAATCAACATAGCCAACCAGCTGTTAAAAGGCCAACCAGCATTTAAAAGGCCACCATCAACAAGTCATGACCTCCCTCATACGTTAGAGTGAACAATACAAAAAATAGCTCTCGTATTTCCCAATCAACTGAGGTTCAAATGACCCGGGCCATGTGTGTGTGTGTGTACATAAACAGTAATACAGGTGATGGACGGTGGGTGTCAGTGGAGAGAGAGAGAGTGTGTGTGTGTGTGTGTGTGTGTGTGTGTGTGTGTGTGTGTGTGTGTGTGTGTGTGTGTGAGTGTAGGAACATCAACAGATCAACGTCTATTCCCGTTAACGGTATCACATTGACTCCCCCCGTTAATGCAGGTCCCGTTGCGTCGTTGGTAACACTGCATGTTCATGTTGACATACGCTTCATGTTGCCGTTGGTGACGCTTGAACGCCCGTGTCTAAATTCACACCTACTGAATCTGTTTGTCTGTCTGTCTGTCTATCTGTCTGTCTATCTGTCTGTCTGTCTCTCTCTCTTCGAACCTCTTTTCCTCCCTCTCGCTCTCTCCAATTCTCTTCTCTCATTTCATTTTTCATTTCCTCTCCCTCTCACCCATATTATCTCCCTCCCTCAGCCCTGTTCCCTCTCTCTTCCTATCTCTCTCACCTTATTACACTTTCGTTCTTTCCCTTCCTTTCCTCCTTCTCTCACTCCCTCAAACCCGCCCTATTTCCCTTACATCCTTCCTTCCTCCTTCTCTCACACTCTCCCTCCTTCTCTCCCTCCTTCTCTCACACTCTCACTCCTTCTCTCACACTCTCCTTCACAGTGAGTTTCATATCTCACTATGACGTCACGTCGGCTCCTATGATGCCACGCTTCATTGTCTCACCTCATCTACATACATCTCCATACTCCCTCCTCCTCCTCATTCCTTACCTCCATCCCACTATTCTAGGCCCTGACCCCCCAATACCCCTTCCTCCCTTTACCTTCATTAATAACTGTACTTCTCGCTGTTTTTTCTCCTTCCTCCTCCTCCTCCATCTTTCTTTCACTACCGTTAGAACACCCCCCTCTCTCCTTCCCCCATCCTTCCCCTCTCTCCCTATCCTGTGTGTGTGTGTGTGTGTGTCGTGTAATAACTCCCCAACACGTCCGTCCTTGAGTAAATATTCCTTTAATTAATAACAATGTCACAGGAAGCCTTAGTCTCTAAACCCCGCCTTTAGGAGATTCACATATTTATTTCAACGGTGTGACAAGGGTGGGGGGATCAAGAGGGAAGACGTATGAAGGGGGAGGTGGAGGTAGGGAGGGAGGAGGCAGAAGGAAAATAGGAGGAAGGAGAGGAGGAGGTAGGAAGGAGGAGGAAAAAGACGTAAGAAGGGGGAGGAGGAAGTAGGAAGGGGGAGGAGGATGACCTTTAGAATCTCTTTATTAAAATAGGAAAGTCGCACTAACCTAACCTAACCTAACCTAACCTAACCTAACCTAACCTAACCTAACCTATCCTCTCTCTCTCTCTCTCTCTCTCTCGCCACGAGTATGATGTCGTCTCAACACTGGACATTCAAATGAACACTCACCCTGAATCGAGGTGGACCTTCACTTTAACTCGAGAAATTGTCCTGTAGAGAAGAGAGAGAGAGAGAGAGAGAGAGAGAGAGAGAGAGAGAGAGAGAATCCCCAATACAAATAAAACAAACTATAAAAAATCAGGCGAATTTAAACTGACCTCCTATCTTTAACCCCTTCCCCTCACCCCTACCCCCCCCTCACCTACCCCTTCCCTTCCCCCTTCCCCTTCCCCCTCACCCCTACCTCCTTCCCCCTCACCTTCCTTCTCCTCACCCCTATCCCTTACCCCTTCCCTCCCCCTCACCTTATTCCCTTGCACCTTAAAAAAAAAAAGAAAATAAACATACTAATAAATATAAAATACAGTGTGTGTGTGTGTGTGTGTGTGTGTGTGTGTGTGTGTGTGTGTGTGTGTGTGTGTGTGTGTGTGTGTGTGTGTGTGAGTCTCGTGAATGGATCTGCACTCCACCCCAGTCCTTCACGTAGGCGAGGCGAGGTCGGGTAACTCAGCCTAATTAGGTCATAAAACGATCTCACTTATTTTTTTTTTTTTTTACAATGACAGCAGCGACTAACACACACACAGACACGGACACGGCTTTACTGTAAATAAAAAGTTAAAAAATAAAAATAATCGCCGTAAAAGTAAGGAGATTGGAATATGTGGATCTGTGCAATGGAATATTATTTTAAGAGGAGTGTTGAACAGTATTGCAGATTTTATTGATACTGCCGAACGCTGCTCATGTAAGGGATGTTGTTGTTGTCTTTGTTGTAGTTGTTGTCGTTGTTGTTTTGTTGCTGTTGTTATTTTGTTATCGTTGTTGTTGTTTTGTTACTGTTCTTTTGTTGTTTTTATCGTTGTTTTTATCGTTGTTGTTGTTGTTGGTGGTGGTGGTAGTGGTAGTGGATATCATGTTAGTCTTGTTGCTGTTTATTATCGGTGATATGATCATTTCTCCTTAACAGATAAGAATCACAGGGAGAGATAAGACAGATCTATTCACCTCGCCCCTCTGACACTGACTATAGTTATATGGTCCAGTAAGACTCGAATTAATTGAGGTTTTATTAGGCAGTAAATTCTCTATGGCGGGGAGTACAACTGACACCTCCTCCAGCCTGGCTCTCCTACTTAGACACCTCCTCCTTGACCCCTCCTACTTGACCCATACTCCTTAGCCACCCCCCTCAGACCCCTTCTCCTTGACCTCTCCAGCTTGACCCTCCTCCTTAACCTCTCCATCTTGATTCCTTCTCCTTGACCCCTCCTACTTGACCCATACTCCTTAGCCATCCCTCTCAGACCCCTTCTCCTTGACCTATCCAGCCTGACCCTCCTCCTTAACCTCTCCATCTTGATTCCTTCTCCTTGACCCCCCTCTTCAGACATCTCCTTCACCTTCCCCCTTCTCCCTTGACCTTTCCTCCTGAGACACCTCCTCCTTGACCCTCCTCCTCACTTGACCCTTCATTCCTTCGGTTTCCCCAACGATTAGATAAAATAAATAAGAGGAATAAACGTGAGATGAGAAAAGTGTATGTCATCAATGAGTTATTTCTTCACTCCTCCTAGACAGTGACGGGAGGAGGTCAATGCCATGAGAGGTCTTCACGCAACATACGGATAGACATCTATTTTCTTACCCAAATAACTGTTAATAAGAAGAAAACAAATATTTTTCCTCCGTATTATCAGTTGTCATAAAATTAAATTAGATAAATGTTGACAAAGAAAATAGATAATTGACTTAATAATATATGTCCAACACACTAGACGGCAGACAGTATAGACAGCCATGATGAGGTCTGTCTCAACAATGACGATGCAAACGGAGAGAACATTACATACAACTTAACACAAACACTAACACAACCAATCACAGCGGATATTTCTAACTTCAGGTTAATTTCATTGGCTGTCTACACTCGTCAGAATTTAGACTAAGTGATAAAAGTGACATTCCATAAACTGAACATATAAATTCCCGTATCTTCACTGTTATATTTAATTATTATTATTAATATTTACGTAAGATTTACGTAACATTATTTGTTAATATGATCTTGTTTCCATTTATAATATTAATAAAAGCTCTTTGTTAAATTACTAGTTAGTGAAATTTGTTTACAATTATTTCATGATAAATACAGAATACTGAGGTAAAACGAGGCTGTCCGGAAGGTGAAATAAATAAACAATACTAATCATGTTTTATACCTGTTGAACGATCTCCATATACATACACATCAAACCTGGGACTCTTCTATACCATACACACACACACACACACACACACACACACTATCACCACCGGCACCGCCCAGGTAAGGAGACAGGGTGGTGAGTCGGCAACTTTCACCGGGATCACTTGACAAACATAACGCGTCTAATAATTATTCTCTCTCGTATGTATGTATGTATGTATGTATGTATGTATGTATGTATGTATGTATGTATGATTCCAATACCATCACCACTATAACCACCATCACTACCACCACCGCCAGCACAGTTCCTACCTCTATCACCATTACCACCATTACTACTACCACCACTATCAGTAACCCCTGCTACCACTACTACCACGACTGCTAACCCCATGATTATTACCACAACTACTACTATCAACGTTACTATGACGATCGTGGCAATTAGGAAAACTACCACCATTACCACCATTATCACTATCAAACCTACCACAATTACCAGTACACCTACCATTATCAGGACTAGATACCATAACCACTACCACAACTGCCGTTACCTGCATTACTACTTCAATATTAACCACCACAATTATTACTAAACCATCACTACTACTACTACTACTACCACCATTACTACAACTACAACTACTACCACTACTACTACTACTACTACTACTACTACTACTAACTCTACCGCTACTACCACAACCACTGGTCATGTTGTGGTTCTCAAGTTAGAGGACACAGTTGATTGAAGCAGCGGGCGGGAGGGGGCGGGAGGGTGGGTGGGGAGGGTGGGTGGGGTGGGGAGAACGGGTAGGCCAGCAAGCAAGCGGCCGCCGATGCAACCATTGTACGGGATTACATCGGATCAGTCCACGGGATTATTCGGCTATAAATCCTACTATTGGGTACAGCCAGAGGTGTGCGGGGGGGGGGGTTAAGTGATGGGAGGGAAGGACGGTGGGACGGAAGGGAAGTGTAGGAAGAGGGACTGAGAAGGGAGAGAAAGAAGAAAGAAGATTGAAAGGGCGATGGGAGGGGAGGAAAATGGGAGGGAGGATGGAAGAAGAAAAAGAGGGAAATAGGAGGAAAGGAAGGAAGGAAGGAAGGGGGAAGAGGGGAAGAAACATTGGAGGGAAGGCTAGAGGGAAACAGGTGTGTTAGGTAGGTTAATAGTCATGACCTACACACCTGTCATTACCTACACAACCTGTCATGACCTACACACCAATTATAAACTACACACCTGTCATGACCTACACACGTGTCATGATCAGCACTCAGCACACCTGCTATTACCTACACACCTGTCATGACCTACACACCTGTTGAGTTAAAGTGTCATATCTGGAATTGAAAGTTGACCCAATGCTATTTTTGGAAATGGTGTGTGTGTGTGTGTGTGTGTGTGTGTGTGTGTGTGTGTGTGTGTGTGTGTGTGTGTGTGTGTGTGTGTGTGTGTGTGTGTGTCAATCCAGTGATATCTGTAAAACATTCTCTGATCTCTTTTCTGTCAGTCTCTTTGTATTTCAATTCGTCTGTCCTGTCTCTCTGGCTGTCTGTTCTCTTTGTCTCTCTGTCTGTTTACCTGTCTATCTGTTTGTCTGTGAGTCTTTTTATGTCTGTCTATTTAACAGCTTATGTCTGTCTGTCTGTCTATTTCTCTATTTTTCTGTCTGTCTATTTCTCTGCCCTATGTCTCTCTCTGTCTTGGTGGCAATGTTGCACCAGGGACAATGACCCTTCAACCCTCACTCACTTTATATGTATAACCGCTGTCACCTCTCTCTCTCTCTCTCTCTCTCTCTCTCTCTCTCTCTCTCTCTCTCTCTCTCTCTCTCTCTCTCTCTCTCTTCCTGACCTTCTCCCCTTTCTCTATTTCTCTCACCATTCCTTCTCTCTCTTTCTCTCTTTCATTCCATCCATTCACCCTCCTCTTCATTTTGCATAATACAGTCATCTTACCCTTCCCTTTTCCTCCTTCCCTCCTCAATCTATACCATACCCTCCACCCCCCCTCCTTCCCTTTTCCTCCTCCCCATAATTCATCACTTTCCTCCTCCTCCTCCTCCTCCTCCTTCTCTCATGACCCGGCCCCTACTCACCTCCTTCCCTCTCCTTCTTCTTCCTCTTCCATGCCTTATCCAACAACCTCCTTCCTCCTCATTCTCCTCCTCCTCTTCCTTATCCATCCTTCCACACCCAATTCCTATCCTATTTTACCCATTATTATTCTACCTTTTTTTTTTTTTTTTTTTTTAACGCGCGAATCTCTGAAGGAAAATATTCGTCCATAAATATCATAACAAAACGCTATCTGGGCTAAAGCCTAAGATTCGACCCAAGTGCGATTCATATGCAAATTAGGTGAAGGAGGACAAACATGTTATGAATGACCCGCGGGCGTATCACAGGCATCCGGGGCGGAGAACAAGGAGACAGAGATAAGGGGAGACAGGAAAACAGGGAGGAAGAGATAAAGGTGGAGATACAGAGAGATAAAGGGGTGACAGAAAGAACAAAGAGAGGTGAGAGAGATAAGAGAGAGAGAGAGAGAGAGAGAGAAGAGAGAAGAGAGAGAAGGGGAGAGGTGGCGAGACAAGATGACTAAGCTATAAGGAGAGAGAGAGAGAGAGAGAGAGAGAGTTCTATAGTTAGCTCTGGTCTTGAAGCTTCCATTATGTCGCTGTAGTTCCTCTGTTTTCTTTGCCGGGTCACCAGACGAGGGGGGTTAGGAGGATGACTCAACAAAAAATACCTCTCATTTTCTTTTTTCGATATAATTTTCTTTCTTTTCTATTTCGCTGTCCATCTCTTTCTTTCGTTTTTAACTCTAGGAAAGCGACCATTCTCTCTCTCTCTCTCTCTCTCTCTCTCTCTTTTCTTCTCTATAAATTTTTTTCCATCCTCTCTCTTTATATTTACTCATAATATTTAATACTAAAGTAAAAAAAATATCCATCCGCTCACAGACGGCACCCAGAGAGAGAGAGAGAGAGAGAGAGAGAGAGAGAGAGACAGAGAGAGAGAGAGCGTGTGTGTGTGTATGTGTGTCACTATCCCAGACGTCCTCCACATAGGAACAGGATAACCAATGACAGCAAAAAGATGAAGGATACCGATCCATCCTTAACCATCCTACACACCTTCAGGATACCGACAAGAAGGATATTAACCCCTCAGCGTAGCCATTAGTGTAGGATATCGACTCCTCAGGATAGCCATTAGGTGTAAAAAAATGACCCCTTAGGATAGCCACTAGGTGAAGGATATCGACCTCTTAGGATAGCCACCCAGCGAAGGATAGCGACCCATTAGGATAGCCATTAGGTGTAGGATATTGACCTCTTAGGATAGCCACTAGTGAAGGATATCGACTCCTCCTGACCCAACCTGCATCAGGATATCCAACGAGGAACGACCAGCAATCATCTCCTTTAATTAAGGCCAATTTGTTTCGACGCTTTGACCCCTTCTCCCGCCAGCCCAACCCCCCTAGCCTCTCCCCTCCTAACCCTCTCCCCTAGCCTCTCCCTATCCTCTCTAACTTCTCCCCGTCTCCAAACCCCCTTCCCACGAACCCCTTCCCTTTCCTCCCCTTAACCTCTTCCCTCACCCCTAACCACTCCCCTACCCCTTCCCTCAACCCCTATCCCTCCCCTTCCCTCAATCCCTAAAAACCTACCCCTCCCCTTCCCTCAACATTGTACCCCTCCCCTTCCTCCACCCCCTAACCTCTCCCCCTCTCCTTCTCTCAACTCCTAACCCCCCCTTCCCTTACCCCTTAACCCTCCCTTCCCTCACTACCTTAACCCTTTCCCTTCCCCACCCCCCTAACCCCTCCCCTTCCTCACCCTTAACCCTTCCCCTTCCCCTCACTACCTTAACCCCTTCCCCTTCCTCACCCCCAACCTCTTACCCCTTCCCTCACCCCTTAACCCCTCCCTTTCCCTCACCCCTTAACCTCCCCCCCCTGACCGGAATGTCCAGCCTCTACTACTGTCAAGTGAACCATCAATCCCGTCATTGGATTCAACCGCGTGGTCATGTTGTTGTTGTTATTGTTGATGCTATTGGTGTGGTTGTTGTGGTTGTTATTGTTGGTGTAGTTGTGGTCGTGTTATTGTTGTAGTCGTGGTGATGCATTATTCTGTCCATAAATGTTTTTCTGGTCCACGAGTTTATATTTCTGAGTTCGTGGCTTAGGAGGAGAGGCGACAGGACTCTTAAGGGCGACAGTACCTAATAAATATCTCTTATATCCATTAAAATACGATAATAATTTACCTTAGGATTACTTGAGCTTAGAGAGATCCCCAAGATGGAAATGTGGAAGTAAAAAAAATAAAATCACATACGCATTTTGTTTACCCAGTGGTTAAAGGAAACTATTTTTTAACTCTACGATGTTTTGGGTGAATAGAAATCCTTAAGTAAGATATTTTGAACGAGGAGAGTCAACTAAAAGATTATCTCTAGTTAAGGGAGGACACAGACGTTACCATTGGCCAAACTCTGAGGTAACCGGGCCCCAGCTGGCAGGTATTGTAGACAAAGAACACCACACAGAATACCGGTAGTCGTTAGCGTAAAGACGGACAATTTGTAGGAGGATTTGTATCAACCAACGCCGGCCACAATACTGCTGTTATTGTTTACTGATCCTTCCTCCTGCTACGACAACCCCCCCCCACCCCCCCACCCCCACCCCCCACCAGTGTGTCCAGTAAGGGAGGCTCGTGTGTGTGTGTGTGTGTGTGTGTGTGTGTGTGTGTGTGCGTATAACGGAGCGTAGTGCGGCGTAAAATATTGCTGTGACCAGAAACACACACGACTATCTGATGTAAATTTTATCACAATTCCAGAGATTAGTTTTTATTTTATTTTACAGAGATAAAAATGTTTACTGATGTACGAACAGGAAGATATACTTTACAGTGATAAAAGTCAACAAACTGCTTATGATCAGTGTGAATATAGTCCTGAATTATTTATAACTTGTTTTCCGTAAACTTAATAGTAACGTGAAGGTTCAGTTTGATAAGCCAGTGTGGATGAATAATGATATGGTGTTAAGAAGACTGAATTAAAAAAGTTTTCAAACTAAAGTGCTTTTTATGCAGATGATTCCCCCGTGAGGAGGAGGAACCGAGAGATGCCTTATTGAATTATACAAAAAACCTATACTTACAAAAATGGAATATAACGAAAATTATTTAACATCTAAACAACAAAACGTCCACCATGATGTAAATTGTTGAGGCTGTGAGCTGCGTGTAGGCTGCTGGCGGCAGTACTGCGTGACGTCACAACTACAACCCCCCCTCCACCCTAAACAAACTAAATAAGGTTGTTATTGTCAGCTCGATAATAATCCTAATGTCTGAATATAAATCTCATTAACTGTTGACTGTGTCCCGTCCACTGTATCTCAATAACTGTTAACTGTATCTCATGGACTGTATCTCACTACTGTATCTCTATTAGAAAACTAGTGCTGAGAAAGACACAATTACATATATATTAAGTTACGATTTTCTTAGTAATAGGACACGGTTCTAAGGCTCATATTATATTGGACTAAAATAAAAATATAATATAAATCTTATGATCTTTATCTCGCCTTTACTACAATATTAACAGTATCCTCGGGCCGGTGACTATATATATATATTTACGCCATATATTCCTCACTTATATAACAACAATAACAATAACAAAATAACATATCAAACTTAAATAACATCTATGAGCATACCAATAACGTGGTTTAACAGTATACATAAACCTTAAATCTAAACTTTAACTAATTAAACCTTTAGGCTAATCTAGTGTCAGTTTTAACAAGAAATAATATTCATTCAGGTATTTATTTTGATCTCTTTAATTAACATCCTCACAATCCGGCTTACCTGTCTGTCTGTCTGTCTGTCTGTCTGCCTCTCTCTCACTTTCAAAAGGCGTCATTAAGCGGGTAGCAGACCATCAGCATATACGATAAGCCGAGGTAGTGAAACATGGCAAGCTGTCACCGTAGAGTTTCGCGCACATTTTCTCTATACAGTACAGTAGGTCAAGATGGTAATATCCACTTATGAAAACTTGCTCTCTTGATTGGATTTATATCTTAGGTGAAGTAAATAGGTACACAACAAAATTAACGCAGGAATTAGGTTGAAGACAGACAGACAGACGGACAGAAGGACAGACATAACAGATTGACATACGCTACCGACCAAAGTCTATGTCGTGTAAGATACTCGATATTCCCACCGTGTAAAAAACTCAATATTCCCACCGTGTAAAACAACATTCCCACCGTGTAAAAAGACTCCATTCACACCGTTTAACACCGTGTAAAACATTCAATACATATGACTTATCGAAGAACACATCAATATATGTCCCCGTGTGATATGAATAATTTACCACCACCACAACAACACATCACACGGTTTCAGCTCTGGGTGACACGCTGACGGCAAGGATCCCCGTGTTGATTGATAGTGGCGCACCTGTTAGTTTGTTTGGGTGCGTAAATAATGGTGTTTTATCAGTACTAAAGGTGAGAGAGGTGGTGTTTGGTAGAGGGGTATGAACGATGGTGTTACTATAGGTAGAGATTACAGGTGATTAGCGTTGATTAGGTGATTATATAGTACTGTTAGAGATTAAGGGGAATTAGGTGATTAAATGGCATCGTAAAGAGTTAGGGGTGATTATGTAGTTAAATAGCCTCGTTAGAGTGGTGGTCGTATGTGATGGTTATGATGTATTAAAGAGACTGCTACCTATTGGTGTGTGTGTGTGTGTGTGTGTGTGTGTGTGTGTTTATGTGTATGTGTGTTTACTCCCATACACATAACACAATTAAACACACACTCATACAGACACATACACAAACAAACACACACATATAATAAAAACCACATTTAGGACACGGATAAATAAAAGCAAAAAATATATAAATAAAATCAACAAACAAGCAAAAACAAAGAAACAAACACAGAGACGTAGAGAACAACATAAAGAAGGATAAAACGAAAGGCAGAGAGAGAAAAAAACAGATAGTGGATAAACGTAACAAAGGGAAAACGAATAAAAATATCTGTCAAAATGGATAAAAAATGGAATTGGGGAGAGAACATAAAAATTAAAGATTTACATGTTGAACACCGCCACACGTCTAGTATGTGTCAGAGAGAGAGAGAGAGAGAGAGAGAGAGAGAGAGATGCAAATTGAGAAAAAAATGATTGAGAAAAAGAAAGAAAGAAAGAAAGAAAGAAAGAAAGAAAGAAAGAAAGAAAGAAAGAAAGATAATATTTCCATTTTCTTTTATAATTGAAACTATTCCCAACAGTGGCTGAAATGTCTTCTTCCTCCCCCTCTGTATAGGACAATCTATTTCAATCCCTAATCCCTCACTCCATTACCGGACCATTAGAAACCTATTTTCCCGCCTGTAGAAACCATTACGGCACGTGCTGTAAACTTATGTCCCTAAGAAAACACGAAATTGAGGCTTTAAAATTCCACTTTTTTTGTCTGAATTTAATTATGCTGAATATTTTGAGTTTATTCCAGTATAAAACGTTGAAGACACTGATGAAGAGAAAGTCGGATACACAATTCGAGGAAAAATAGTGAATAAGTTTGGAATTATGGCAGGAAATGCGAAAGGAGATGGTGAGGGAGATGGTTGTAAATACCCGCGAGATTGATAGACTTCTCTAGCTGTCTCGCGTCTATGTTTTGATCTGTGTTTTGACGGTAAGTGAGGCTGTGTTTTGGCGGTAAGTGAGGCTGTGTTTTGACGGTAAGTGAGGCTGTGTTTTGGCGGTAAGTGAGGCTGTGTTTTGACGGTAAGTGAGGCTGTGTTTTGCCGGAAGGTGAGGCTGTGTATTGTTGACAGGTGAGGCTGTGTTTTGACGTCAGGTGAGGCTGTGTTTTGGCGGTAAGTGAGGCTGTGTTTTGGCGGTAAGTGAGGCTGTGTTATGGCGCCAGGTGAAGCTGTGTTTTGGCGGTAAATGAGTCTATGTTTTGGCGGAAGGTGATGCTGTGTTTTGGCGGCCGGTGAGGCTTTGTTTTGGTGGAAAGTGAGGCTGTGTTTTAGCGGCACATGAGACTGTGTTTTGGCGGTAAGTGAGGCTGTGTTTTGGCGGCAGATGAGACTGTGTTTTGGCGGCAGATGAGTCTATGTTTGGGCGGCAGGTGAGGCTCCGCTTGGCCTTTAAAACCCCCGGTTGACGTCAGAAGAATTTATTGACTAATGACCTCTCGGGTGCCAACATAATCCTTACCCTCGTATGACGTCACACTCGTATGTTGTCACCTCCATATGACGTCACCCCGATAGAACCTGATACCCAATTAGGTTTCTTCTTTCGATAGAGAAAGAAGGAGTGAGAAGAGATTAAAGGAGGAAGGAGGTAATAGTTGTGGTAATCTTAGAGCTGTTTCTCTGATTGGCTGCCCATATTGTTGGTACTGGCACTAGACAGTCTGACCTATCCCAAATACAGGTGTTTTGAAGTCAATTTTCATGTTCCGTTTCACTCCATTTTAACTTCATTTCAATACTAGGTTCTGTAGTAAGCAATGAAGCTGGATTAGTCTCAAGTTAGATAAGTGACACAGTATCAAACTCAATATGAAGCAATAAAGCATTATATCGAAGGTGAAGCAATGAAGATTTTTTTTTATGTTAATAAGACTTAATATGAAGCAACAAAATAACTTGATCTGAAGTCCCGAGATCAATGTTCGAGTCAATGAACAACAACGAAGCAGAGTCGAACTTATTCTGAAGCAACGCAGTACTGTCGTGCTAATCTCAATATGAGGCAATGAAGTACTATCGTACCTTGAAATCACTAAAGCAACAAAGTAGGAGCTAAAGTCAATATATATCAGTGAATTCAGAACCAACGTCACCACGAGGGAAATGAAGCAGTCTCGAACCTAATATGAAACAGTGAATTCTTGTCAGATTCGATAAAAAAGAACAACGATGCAATTTCGAAATAAACCCGAAGCATCGAGTCTGTTTCAGAGTCAGTAAGAATCAATGACACTCAGCATGCGTCCCCTCAATAAGAAACAAAACGACGCAGTTTCGAACTTAATTTGAAGCACAATGACCAAATCGCGAACCTCGTGGGAAAGAATAGGGGCGGAAGCTTCGGCCGGGAACCTCCTCAAGAAGAAGAAGAGGAGGAGGAGGAGGAGGAGGAGGAGGAGGAGGAGGAGAATGAAGAAGAGGAAGGGACTGTGTCGGAAGTCATATTGAATTTATCTCAACTGCAGAACTATTCACAGCCACTCGTGTCTGTGTGGCTGCTCGTTTATTTGTCAATTGCCTTTATTCTCTCTTCCTCCTTCTATCATATTCTTTGTCTGTAACTTGTAGCTTATTCTTGGTTACTGTTATTATTCCGTTCTCCACCGATTACTTATGAAGAACGTATGTTGCATTTCTTCCTTACTCCTATTGTTATTATTATTATTATTGTTGGTAGCAGTAGACTGTCTGCAACTATGAGATAGAATATTGTTTCCACTCCAGTCTGTCTGTCTGTCTGCTGTCTGCTGTCTGTCTGTCTGTCTGTCTGTCTGTCTGTCAGTGTCACCAAAAAAAATGGGCTTGTAGATTTGCAGGAAACTTGATACACCTCACTAAATTTGACCAATAGTTACCAGACAGACAGACATCAACAGGTCACAACAGCCTCCCTCCAGTCTCAGCGGCGCGGCGTCAGAGGTCAAGATAAAAGCCTCGCGTTCCTCTGTACGGTGCACGGAGGTGGCCAATAACACAACCCGGCGGACCTCCTAAACCCAACTATAAAATGGTCACAGTGCACAAGAGGTCAGAGTGCACGAGAGGTTACAGTGCACGATGTTACAGTGCACGAGAAGTCACAGTGCACGAGAGGTTATAATTCACGAGAGGTTATAATTCACGAGAGGTTGCAATGCACGAGAAGTTACAGTGCACGAGAGGTTACAGTGCTCGAGAGGTTATAATTCACGAGAGGTTGCAGTGCACGAGAGATTACAGTGCTCGAGAGGTTACAGTGCACGAGAGGTTACAATGCACGAGGCCACAGTGCACGAGAGAGCGCACACTAAATAAGGTCAGGACGTCGTGAGGGAGAGAGACGAAGAGAGGCCAGGGCGCCATGTGTGTGTGTGAGAGAGAGAGAGAGAGAGAGAGAGAGAGAGAGAGAGCAGCCCTGCCAAGGTCTTGAGAGAGAGAGAGAGAGAGAGAGAGAGAGAGCAGCCCCCGCCAAGGTCTTGAGAGAGAGAGAGAGAGAGAGAGAGAGAGAGAGAGAGAGAGAGAGAGAGAGCAGCCCCCGCCAAGGTCTTCGTCTGCTACAGGAAGAAAGTCAGGCTGGGAGCGACAGGCGCGTCAAAAACACTACATCACCATCACCGCCACAGGGGCTAATATCCAGCCCAGGGCCCACACCAGGGGAGGCTGGGGGTACTACGGGGAGTTGAGGAGTACCAAGGGGTGTAACAGGGGCTAAGGGTGTAAGGGAGCTAGGGGGTGTTGAGTATCAGGGGGTGTAAAGGGGGGTGTAAGGGGACTAGGGTGTAAAGGGTGCCCGGGTGTTGAGTATCAGGGGTGTAAGGGGACCAGGGGTGTAAAGGGTGCTATGGGTGTAAGGGAGGCTGGGGTGTAAGGGGTACTACGGGGTGTTGAGTATCAGGGGATGTAAGGGGGACTAAAAGTGTAAGGGAGGCTTGAGGATGTAAAGGAGCTAAAGGGTGTAAGGGGGGCTAGGGGTGCTAAGAAGTATCAGGGGTGTTAGGGGGGCTAAGGGGCTATCAGGAGGTGTTAGGGAGCGTTAAGAAATATCAGGGAGTGTAAGGGGGGGGGGGGTAAGGGTAGTTGGTGTCCGCTGTGGGCTTTCTCTTTCTTCCCATTTCTATTTCTCTTCCCCCATCTCTCTCTTTTTTCTCCCTCTCTCCATCTCTCTCTCTTTTCTCTCTATCTCACTCTCTCTCTCACTGTGAGGGATGGTGGTGTATGAGATGGTCAAACAGTGGCTATTTATCGCTATTTTCCACACCAGTTGTGACAGTGAATCGACCAAGAGTGGTTTTATTGGGGTGTTTTACACTACTAGTACTATTACTGGCCGACTACTACTACTACTAGCCTACTATTACTACTATTGCCACTACTACTACTACTGGCCCACTACTACTACTACTACTACTACTACTACTACTACTACCACTACTACTACTACTACTACTGCCCTATTACTATTATTATTATTATTATTATTATTATTATTATTATTACACACTAATGTATCTTGCTTAATCACGGATAATGAAGACGGTGATAATCAAAATAATGATATAATAATGATCATGAAAACTATGCAATGACGATGATAATGAGAATGATTATATAATGACGATGATAATAATGATGATAACAATGACTATAATAACAATAATCATAATGACACGTGTGATGATGATTAATATAATGACGATGATGATGATGATGATGACAATGACAATGAGGGAGGTTATAGAGGTTTACGGTACTTTGTTATCATAGTAAGAGAGGAAGCCCGTTGTTGTTGTATATTATTTACCGGAAGTAAGGAGATGTGATTCTTTATCTCCGGATTTTTCCATATTATCTCTCTCTCTCTCTCTCTCTCTCTCTCTCTCTGTGTTCGCTGGCACGGTGGTGGTGGGTCTGAGTGCCACATCTATCGTCCATGTGTCTGTCTGTTTGTCTGTTTATCTATCTGTCTGTGTGTGTGTGTGTCTGTCTGTCCACCTATATATCTGTATGCCTGTCTGCGTATCTGCCTGGTCTACCTGTCTAGCTATCTGTCTGTCTGTGTGTGTGTGTATTGGACGGTACGGTGCTGGACCTGTTTTATATTCTCCAGGCGACTCGTTAAGAAGTGTTTATAGCAAGAGAGAGAAGATAAAGAGAGGAAGAGGCGAGGTGAAGAGAAGGGTAATAATGTGTGAGAGAGAGAGAGAGAGAGAGAGATGGACAGACAGACAGACAGACAGACAGACAGACAGACAGACAGACAGACAGATAGATAGACAGACAGACAGACAGACAGACAGACAGACAGACAGACAGACAGACAGACAGACAGATAAGAACCCAATAGAACCAAAAATAGAGGGAGGAGAAAAAGGAGGAGGGAAGGAACACGAAAATGGGAAGAACAAAATAAAGAAAGAGGGAGGAGAAAAAGGAGGAGGGAAGGAACACGAAAATGGGAAGAACAAAATAAAGAAAGATAAATAATAAAAATAAAGTAGGAGAAAGGGAGGATGAGTAGAAGAAAGATTAGAAAAGTGAGTGGGAAGGAAAGTAGGAGAAGAGAGTAGGAAGGAAAGTAGGAAAAGAGAGTAGGAAGGAAAGTAGGAAAAGAGAGTAGAAAGAAAGTAGGAAAAGAGTAGGAAGACAAGTAAGAAAGAGGAAGAAAGAGTAAGAGAAAGAGTAGGGAAGAGAAAGAGAAGGGAAGAACTGACAAAGACGGTGCTGTACACATTTCCTGTTTACTTCAAGGTTGTGTAGCAGTTGTTACATGGTCTGCCAGCCCCCCGGCCCCTTCCTCGAGGAGCCCGAGAGAGAGAGAGAGAGAGATAAACAAACAAAAACAGAATGAAAGAGAAAGACGGATAAAGGAATAAGGGCAGAAGCAGACAGATAGACAGAGAAACAAACATAAAAAGACAGACAGAAATGAGAGAGAAAGAACAACAGTTTTTATTGCATTGGTTTGTGACCTAGTTAATGTGTGTGTGTGTGTGTGTGTGTGTGTGTGTGTGTGTGTGTGTGTGTGTGTGTGTGTGTGTGTGTGTGTGTGTGTGTGTGTGTGTGTGTGTGTGTGTGTGTGTGTGTGGATATAAGAATCAATTCAGAATTTCTAAAAACCTTTGAAAACTGGAAAAAAAAACCAAAAAGGTCACATCATCAAACTCTGTAAAAAATTTAAAAAAAATGTAAAAACGTAAAAAAATGAATAAAAACTAAAAAATAATCACATCATGAAGTCTATGAAAAAAAAAATCCCACAAAACAAAAATTAAATGGTAAAAAAAATAAAAAATAAAAAATATCTGTAACAACCCAAACAGCAAGACCTATTAAATCATTCAGCAACGAGAGCAATGGATAAAAAACAAACACTGTACAATCATTAGTGCATCGAACCATGTAATTGAACGTTGCTTGCGTTACAGAGGCCAATTCTGAAGACACCTTGACTGTAATTACTGTGCCAGGAATACAATCAAGTGTTCAGAGTTGTGGTGACCTATTGGTGAAAAGACTTTGTTTTGGGTGAATAGTTGTTTGGTGATTTGGGGAGAGAGAGAGAGAGAGAGAGAGAGAGAGAGAGAGAGAGAGAGAGAGAGAGAGAGAGAGAGAGAGAGAGAGAGAGAGAGAGAGAGAGAGAGAGAGAGAGAGAGAGAGAGAGAGAGAGAGAGAGAGGAAAATTGAATAGGAGAGAAACGAAAAATAAACAATAAATAAATAAATATATATACACATAGAAAAAAATAAACAGATAGATAGATAGACAGAAAGACAGACAGCTACCTACACCTGTTAAGATAATCTATACACACACACACACACACACACACACACACACACACACACACACACACACACACACACACACACACACACACACACACACACACATATGTAAAAAAGCATATGTTAACTTTAAAAAAAATTCAAAATTGAACCAAAGTTCTGTATAAAAGTTTCAGAAGGTATTACTATAAAACTTTCACGAATGGAATGTGACCTTTTAAATTCGATATCCCAGTAGATCAGGAGTCTGTGACGGTGGACATAATTGATGAGAAAATGCGTGCAATTATAGCGTGCAACTAAAGACACTAAATCCCGTTGTTGTGAGTGAGAAGGTCAGCCACAGAGCTGCTGACGAAAACTGTGAAAACATATGATAGACTTTCCTCAAATATCTTATGAAACAGACACTGAAAATTCTACTTATTTATCTATCTAATTATCAATATATTTATTTGTCTATCTACTTATCTACTTATCTACTACTATTACTACTTATCTACTACTATTACTATCTATCTACTTTCCACTGCATACTATAATACTATATACAATCTACTAACTGATGATTCTATCTCTCACCCACCCTCACCCACCCACTTCTCTCTGCTTATTCTCCTATTCGTCCGAATATACTTATTACAACGCCAGATGTCGTTGAACTGTTCACTGTGTGTGTGTGTGTGTGTGTGTGTATGTGTGTGTGTGTGTGTGTGTGTGTGTGTGTGTGTGTGTGTGTGTGTGGAGAAAAATAATACATTAAAATATCAGATGTTTTTATTATCAGAAGAAAAACTAATCCCACAAGTGTCATAATCCAGGTGTGTTTGTTTACTGTCCCTCACTTAGGTTAGGTTAGGTTAGGTTAGGTTAGGTTAGGTTAGGTTAGTTAGCAGATAAGGTTAGGTTAGGTTAGCGTAGTTAGGTTATTAGGTTAGGTTAGGGTTAGGGGCAAGATAAGGCTAGGTTAGGTTAGCTTTGTGTTAGGTTAGGCAGATTAGGTTAGCTTTGTGTTAGGTTAGAAGAAGCTAGGTTAGCTGAAGCTAGGGGTTAGGGCAGATTAGGCGAAGTAGGTTAGGTTGCTAGGTTAGGTTAGGTTAGGTTAGCTTAGGTTAGGTTAGCTTAGGTTAGGTTAGGTTAGGTTAGCTTAGGTTAGGGTTGATATTCTAAAGGTAAAATATACCAAGGTGGAGAGGGAGGAATGTTCAGGTGAGCTACTAATTAATTACCTCACCTGGGGAACTCCTCAATAACAACAGGTGAACCGGAAGACTAATACAGAGGCGAGGAAGACAGCCTGAGTAAGAGAGACAGGTAAGATCCCACCGAGGAAGATTAAACCTTACATAATGGATGACACAGCGTGACCCCGAATCATAGGGTGTCATAATTAAACCTTGAAATATAGATCAAAGGAAAATTACTGTTGTGTCAGGTGTAGTGGGGTGGGGGTGTCAGGTGTTGTGGGAGTCGGGGTGTCAAGTGTAAGGGTTGTGTCAAGTATGGCAAACATATTCACAACATAAATGACAGACCGTAAAATAAGCAAGGCTATGACAACAAAACCTCCTGATTGGCCGAAAACGACCTGTGACGTCATCTTACCCCCAACCCCCCCACCTACCACACCACTTCTTTCCCCCTACCCCCTATCCCCACCCCCTCTGCCTCCAACACCAATCCAAGAACAAGAAATAAAAGTAAAAAAAACGAAAAAAATCAACTATGTTTTTCCTTCCACAACAACAACAGCATAACACACACACACACACACACACACACACACACACACACACACACACACACACACACACACACACACACACACACACACAATAATAATAACATTTTATGAACTTCCATGAAAGACTTGAGTTGAAAGTCTAATTATACAATACCTGGAGATAAAAAAATTATTTATACATAAGACAAAAAATCTATATTAAGGTTCCGTTCCATCCAGCCTACGTGTCACCCCCTCAAAGTATACATTCACAAGACCGTCACCAGAAAATTGCTTCTTTATAGTTTCCTCCGCCAGTTCGCCACAGATCTCCCATTTTCCTCATTTACTCTTTTCTCACTCACTCTCTCTGGACTCACTTCTTTCACTCACACACTGAGGAAAGTTTGTTTATGTCAACCGGCCGGAGCTCACCACACACACACACACACACACACACACACACACACACACACACACACACACACACACACACACACACACACACACACACACACACACACACACACACACCCCTAGGGGTGTTCTGTTCCAGTGCCCTCAGGTCCTGTCAACACCTCCTACACTCTGTCCTTCATTGTGAGTTTATTTTGTTATGTGTCACTCTAGATGTCGTAACCTTACTACCTCTCTACCTCTCTACCTCCTACCTCTCTACCTCCTACCTCTCTACCTCCTACCTCCTTCCTCTCTACCTCATTTGATGAAGAATATTATATTATCTTCACAGTATTCGTTCTGTCTCTCTGTCTGTCTGTCTGTCTGTCTGTCTCTCTGTCTGTCTGTCTGTCTGTCTGTCTCTGTTTTTCCTTCATTCTGTACATCTAACATCCTTTACTCTCGATTATCACCAATGCGTTTTCCGGGAAGCATTGGTGTGTGTGTGTGTGTGTTCATGAATTACTTGCCACCATCATCATCATTCTCTCTCTCTCTCTCTCTCTCTCTCATCCTTCACACATCCTATTTATAACACTGTCTTGTCCTTCATACAGATACTTAAGGACGAAAGGTAGACAGTCTTACTATTTCACATCTGCTCTTTCACCCAAACAGACGTAAGAGCACCGTGCATATAACACAGTCTTCCGCCTCTGCATATACCACCACATACGGTCTAAAATCCCGGCAGTCAAGTGTAGAATTCTAGCCATCACGTCACCACGGCAAAGCGCGATAGAGCTCCTTTTTGCCCCAAGAACACACAAACCTCTGTATCTAAAGTCGAAAGTCCTGAAATCACAGTCAAGAATTTCCGACCTTATGTACGGAGGTAAAGTCCGATATAACCCCATCTGGCCTCACGTACACTAACATACCATCACATAGAGTCGGAAATTCCGAGACTTCACTATAGAATTCTCGTCCTTACACACCAATGCAAAGCTGCGGGCACCAGCAGGTCGGGCCATTGCTGTCAAGCGTGTGAGAGACGGCCAGGGCTACACTGTCTCACTATCTCGACGTCTCGTGACAGATGCGAGATGGAACAGAAAACGTCTCGATGAAGCTCCGTTTTTTGATAGCTTGGCGAGAAGAGGGAGGGGGGGGGAGGAGGAGGAAGAGGATAGAGAGATGGAAGAGGGAAGGGGGAAGGGGTGACGGTGGATGTTGTGGTCACTTAGAATAGGGAGAGAGGGAGGGAGGGAGGGAGGGAAGGAGGGAGGGAGGTGGAGAACCATCAGCTGTTTCTGTGTTTACGTTGTGCTCACTTATAACGGGCTAAAGAGGCATCAGTTAATTGTCTCATGTTTACACCCGGTAATTTATGGGGGAGGGATACGAGAGGGGAGGAGGGAGAGGGGGTTTAATCAGCTGGTTTCGTGTTGATGTAGTAGTAATACACGATGGGATAACCTCAGTCAATCGTGTGTGTGTGTGTGTGTACCTGCCATTCTTCCGACCACCTTTGTTTACGTTCATCCTACTCTTACCCGCATCCCGTCGCCGACACTTGACTGATCACCTTAAGCCGTAGCGTCTGAAATCTGCCAAGGCGTCTAGCGACCCACGGGCCGCCTCAATTTACGAGAGTCTCTGTATGCGCTGACGTTCCTCGCTAGACCACCACGACTGATGGCCCAGCGAGAGAGTTTTGGGGGAGACTTCGTGTGTGTGTGTGTGTGTGTGTGTGTACTGTCTAATAACACAGGTCTCAATATAACAACAGCAACAACAAGTCTCACATTAACAGGTTGTTTTTGAGATTCTCAGTTTGTAAATTTTCAGTATTTTCCAATAATAAATTCCCGTCGTTGTAAATATACAAAAAAATATATATAAAAAATAAAGACAAAATCAACATAAAAGGATTCCCATTTGTGAGATTCATTTCACATATTTTTTTGGGTTATCTTTTCGATCGATTCGGGTTTACAGATAACAAAGACGGATACAACAGACGGATCAGTAGATAAATTGATGAAAGGACCAATATTTCCCCCTCCTCCCCCCCCACCCCCCTATTTTATCTAAGGTTTCTTCACGTGTAGAAATATTTGTCATCACGCCACCACCATCCCTGATACACGTCTTCCCGCTGTCACCCACCAACCTCTTCACTCTCTTGGCCGCGTGAAGGGGAAAAGAAAAACATATAAGGTTTCTTGTGCGAGTTAATACATGGAGGGTTTGACAGGTTAACCAGGGAGAAGTACGATGGCGATGGGACTGTTCGTGGTGGAACTATTGACCGCCGCGGAAGTGATGAATATTGCTTTATTGGTGCTGGTGTGTGTGTGTGTGTGTGTGTGTGTGTGTGTGTGTGTGTGTGTGTGTGTGTGTGTGTGTGTGTGTGTGTGTGTGTGTGTGTGTGTGTGTGTGTGTGTGTGTGTGTGTGTGTGTGTGTTGCTCTCGGTCTTACGTTGGTCTTCGTGGTGAGGTTTACTTTAAATCTTTTCCTTCCATCGGCTCATGTCTTGGTGCTGGTAACACTGGCAGGTATGATGCAAATCTCAGGATGTCGTCAGCAAAATGAAGGTGATTTAATTAGGCCAGGTGACCAGATGGTCCCGTGGTTACAGGTGGTGTTGGTCAGAGTTGGCCCTCGTGGTGGCCACAGCTGGCTAAACTGTTGTGGTCACAGGCAGCGTTGACCACAGCTGGCTAAGCTCTTGTGGTCACAGGTGGCGGTGACCACAGCTGGCTAAGCTCTTGTGGTCACAGGTGGCGGTGACCACAGCTGGCTAAGCTCTTGTGGTCACAGGTGGCGGTGACCACAGCTGGCTAAGCTCTTGTGGTCACGGTGGCCACAGCTGGCTAAACTGTTGTGGTCACAGGCAGCGTTGACCACAGCTGGCTAAGCTCTTGTGGTCACAGGTGGCGGTGACCACAGCTGGCTAAGCTCTTGTGGTCACAGGTGGCGGTGACCACAGCTGGCTAAGCTCTTGTGGTCACAGGTGGCGGTGACCACAGCTGGCTAAGCTCTTGTGGTCACAGGTGGCTAAACTCCTGGAGGGTGGGGGATGAGGGGAGGGGGATGAGGAAGGGGAGGGGTAGGGGATGGTTGGGGTCACAGGCGGCGTTGACATTACATCAGTGAGAGAGATAATGCAGGTAAACTTGGCCCATTATTCAGGTATATTACACACACCAACATGACGCACTAAACTATAAGGCTAAATCACTGCCTAATTACGCCCACCTTCTAACTTAATTTGGGCGGCGTGGCTCGAGGCGCCTCTAATGTGCGCCACAATATACTAGTCACACACACGTGGTGATTTTTTGGTGAATAAATTAAAGTTGATAGTGGCAGAGGCATTCATTTGTTTGTTATAAGTATCTGCTCAAAACAACAATGGCAATGAATTAATGGGATGAAGGCGGCTGAAAATATTCCCTCCTAAATTATTGCTTAATAAATTTCAATGAGCGTTATGGTGCTGGCGATAATTTACTCTATAATGAAATTGTTTGTTAATGGATGTGATAAGGAGGAAACTACCATGATCATCTGTACTAAGATAACTGTGATAATTTTAAGATAATTTAATAATAATCCTTACTTAAGAAACTATCAAGATCTTTCATTAAAAAACTACGATACTACGATAATTATTACTTTACTTAATTAAAATGATAAACTTTACTTACAAATTAGTATCATCTCTACTTAATAATGATAATACTTACATCAAAAAAATATTGATAACATTTCCTTAACATTAACATTGATATCATAAACACAAACATAAATAAGGTTAAAAATGTTAATAAATATTTACTTAAACACCCGCGACCTCATCATCGTGCCCATCAACCAGGTTATTATGTTATGAAAGCTTAAAGAACGATATACATAAGGTGATAACACGACCGTGGTGACCCATTCTTAACCCTAGGTATCTGTCGTCAGGATGGGATGGGATAGGTTAGGTTAGGTTAGGTTAGGTTAGGTTAGGTTAGGTTATGTTATGTTAGGTTAGGTTAGCTATGGTGCGTGAGTTAATTGGGTTCCTATGACAAATCGATGGTCATACTAAGGACTCTAGGTCATACTAATGGTATAGAAACACACACAGGATGTCAACCACACACTACCATACTAGCTCTTCAGTAAGGATGTGGACCACCCTAGTTGGCAACACTCCTATGCACCAACACGAGAAATTTTCAATATTTACTTACGCTAAGACTTAATTAATATAAAAATTCAATAACCAAGAAAGTGAAAGACGTAAACTACTCCATGTTAAAAGGTACAATTCGTTTATATTTGTCTAGAGCCAATAACAGTTCTGTATTATTAATCAGTATTCTGTAAGTTATTTCTCTTCACATTAATTATTCCAAATACCACTTTAACAACTGTCAAACATTGAAGATCATATTAAAAGTTATGTCATGTGTTCTAATAATTCTGTAACTTATTCACAACATTACTAAGTTGTTTCTGAAACCTGAATAACTAACTTAGAATACATGTTTTTTCTGTTTAGGTTAGGTTAGGTTAGGTTAGGTTAGGGTAGGTTAGGTTAGGTTTCCAGACGTCGCGAGAGATCCTTTACCCCAAGAACACTGTTGACAGATGGTAGTGTGGTAGTGAGGGAAACACGATTAAGATAATAGAACTCTTTATTCCTAACGATGATAATGGCGAACTCGTCTACTCGCGTCCTATCAAACTCCCCAATCTTCCCCTAAAAAAATGTCTCTTGTAACTAAATCAAACACAGGTCCCTCATTAAGACCCATTCTCCTCCTCTACACAGGTGGGTTGGCTGAAGGTGGACTCCCAGACCATCCTGAGCCTACAGAAGAGGGTGGTGACGCATAACTCCCGCATCTCCGTCACCCATGATGAGCACCGCACCTGGAACCTTCACATCCGCCAGGTGCAGGAGACTGACAAAGGCTGCTACATGTGTCAGATCAACACCCCCGTCATGAAGAACCAAGTCGGCTGTATCAAGGTTCATGGTGAGTGCCACAAAGGGTCATGGTGTCACAAAGGGTCATGGTGCCACAAAGGGTCATGGTGCCACAAAGGGTCATGGTGCCACAAAGGGTCATGGTGCCACAAAGGGTCATGGTGCCACAAAGGGTCATGGTGCCACAAAGGGTCATGGTGCCACAAAGGATCATGGTGCCACAGAGGGCCATGGTGCCACAAAAGGTCATGATGCCACAAAAGGGTCATGGTGTCACAAAGAGGTCATGGTGCCTCAAGGGTCATGTGGTTCACAAAAGATCATGATACCACAAAAGTCATGGTGCCACAAGGGTCATGGTGCCACAAAGGGTCATGATACCACAAGGATCATGGTGTCACAAAGGGTCATGGTGCCACAAAGGATCCTTAATAGCAATTGTCACAAAGGGTCATGGTGCCACAAAGGGTCATGGTGCCACAAGGATCATGGTGCCACAAAGAGACCATGATGCCACAAAGGGTCGCTAATGGTGCCACAAAGGTCATGGTGCCACAAGGATCATGTGTAGTGTCACAAAGGGTCATGGTGCCACAAAAGGATCATGGTGTCACAAAGAAGGGTCATGGTGCCACAAAGGGTCATGGTGCCACAAAGGATCATGGTGCCACAAAGGGTATGGTGCCACAAGGGTCATGGTGCCACAAAGGGTCGCTAGTTGCCACAAGGGTCATGGTGCCACAAAGGGGTCATGAATTGCCACAAAGGATCATGGTGTCACAAAGAGGTCATGGTACCACAAAGGGTGTAGTGTCACAAGGGGTCATGTGTGCCACAAAGGGGCCATAAATTTCAAGGATCATGAATTGCCTACAAAGGGTCATAGTGCCACAAAGGGTCATGAATTGCCACAAAAGACCATGGTGCCACAAGGATCATGATACCACAAAAGGGTCATGAATTGCCACAAGGTCATGTGTCACAAGGGGTCATGGTGCCTATAAAGGGTCATGGTGCCACAAAGGATCATGATGCTACAAGGGTCATGTGGTGCCACAAAGGTCATGGTGTCACAAAGGGTCATGGTGCCACAAGGGTCATGGTGTCACAAGGTCATGATGCCACAAGGATCATGGTACTAAGGTCCATGGTGCCTGAGAGATCACCCGTGCTAAAAGGTCATGATGCCACAAAAGATCATGAATTACCATAATGACAGAAAGTGATGAGTGATGATGAGTGCGGGAATTTTAGAATCATGGGGGTGCCAAGGCGATGCTAGGAATGAGGGCCACCACGGTTAATATAGCATGATTAAAGTGCCAACGATTATGACTCCTGGAGTAGTGTCACAACGGGAGCCAGAGCTCAAAAGAGGGGTGAAAGGTTACAGTATAAGTAACAGAAAGGGCCAGAGGTGAATACAATACCCGGGGATCAGGCGTTATATATTGGGTCAGAGGTCACAGGAAGGATCAGGGGTCAGAGGTCGCAAGAAGGGTCAAGGTGTCAGGGGTCATAAGAGAGTCAAGAATCAGGGTAATGGAACCATAAAGAGGGTGCCCAATAAGGTGGCAAAAGTAAAATAAAAAATAAAGCAAACGGTCCAGAGGTTTATAGGCGCAGTGGTAATAATCCGAGATGGCTCAGAGAGTGCCAGGGTGTATACAGGTGTGGTTATTTTCAGAAAGTGCCAGGGTAGTATCATAATTGAAGGTTCCATTATTGTTGAGGTGGTGGTGGGTGACACTCAGGGGTCAGTGTTATATTGTCTCATGAGGGAGTCAGGTGACGGTGCAGGGGCTGTCGGTATGGTGGGGGGTGAGTGAGGGGTGGTGAGGGGTGAGTGAGGGGGTGAGTGTGAGGGGTGGTGAGGGGTGAGTGAGGGGTGGTGAGGGGTGGTGAGGGAGTAGTGAGGGAGTAGTGAGGGGGTGGTGAGGGTAGTGAGGGTAGTGAGGGGTGGACAGGGTGCACTGGGGAATAACTTGCAAGAAGTAGTAAAAGGGTGCCAATAGGAATAGATAGACCCTAGCAAAAGATAGGGGGGTGCCAAGACGAGGGAGGGAGGAGGAGGTCAGAGGGAACGAGATGCCGGAGGAGGTAGGAACATTAAAATAAAGGGGAGAAGAGATTAAAAAAAAGGGAGGAATGAAGGGGTAGGAGGTGGTGAGGGTAATTATAAAGGGAGGAGGAGGATAAACGCAATAAAGATGAGGAGAGGGAGGAGCAAGAGGGAGATATTATGGCAACAGCAGTGTTAAAACAATGCAAAGGATTTTTTAGTTGGCATCATGTTACCATTAATATTGTTGCTCTCTCTCTCTCTCTCTCTCTCTCTCTCTCTCTCTCTCTCTCTCACAATCTCTGTTCCTTTCACCTCTCTCCTTTGCAATCTCTCTGCTTGCTTCTATGTGCCTCTCTCTCCTTTCTTTCTTCCTTTCTTTAATTCTCTCCCTCTTCCTCTCTATATCTCTCCCCTATCAGTCTTTATTACATCTGCATTCAACCTGATTCTCTCTCTCTCTCTCTCTCTCTCTCTCTCTCTCTCTCTCTCTCTCTCTCTCTCTCTCTCTCTCTCTCTCTCTCAATTCATCCTTGTTTCTGTCTGATTCTGCTTCAGTTTCGCTCTCTTGTATGTATGTGTGATGTGTGTATGTATGTATGTATGTATGTATGTATGTATGTATGTATGTATGTATGTATGTATTAGTTACGTATAAGGAATACAAAAATAATACCAATTAATTTTACTCCTTTTCTATTCCTTCCCTTTTCTTCCCGTTCCATCTCAATCGTCCCCATTTCCCTCTCCCCCTTTTTAATCTCGTCCTCTCTCTCCTTTCTCTCTCTTCCTCTCTCCTCCACCTACTCTTCCTCATCTCTCTTCTCCACCTCCTCCTCATCTGCCCATTCTTCCTAACCCTTCTCCTCCTCCCACAGCCTTCTGATTCTCTTCGCCTTTACCCACCTCCTCCTCTTCCTAGCCACCTCCTCCTCCTCCTAACCCCTCCTCACCATTCTCTTAATCCTCCTCCTCCTCTAACCTCTTCTTCCTTACTCTTCCCCTCTCCTAACCCTCCTCCTCTTCTTCTCATTCCTCCCCCTCCTCATCCTCCTCCTCCTATCCCTCCCACCCCTCCTCTTATCCTTCCACTTCTTCTTAACCCTCCACCTCTTCCTAACCCCCTCCCCTCCGACCCTCCTCCCGCTCCTCCCGACCCTCCTCCCGCTCCTCCTGACCCTCCTCCCGCTCCACAGTGCCCCCGGACATCATCAACGACTACACCTCCTCCGACACGACCATCAACGAGGGTGACAGCGTCCACCTGAGCTGTGTGGCGGAGGGCTTCCCTGTCGGGAGATCAGGTGGAAGAGGAGGACGATCGGAAACATCACTTATCAAGTCTTCCCGGTAGAGACGGCTCCAAGAGTGATATTGTGTCTCCAAAGAGTGAAGTATTGTGTCTCCAAGAGTGGTATTGTGTCTCAAGTGAGTATTGTGTCTCCAAGAGTGAGTATTGTGTCTCCAAAAATTGGTATTGTGTCTCCAGAGTGAGTATCAGTGGCGCGTTGCACCTTCAGAAGGTGAGTATTATTGTGTCTCCAAGAGTGAGTATTGTGTCTCAAGGGTGAGTATTTGTGTCTCAAAGAGTGAGTATTGTGTCTCAAGAGTGAATATCATGTCTCCAAATGTAAATATCAACCTCAGAGTGAGTATTGTGTCTCAAAGGTGAGTATTGTGTCTCCAAGGGTGAGTATTGTGTCTCAAGAGTGAGTATTGTGTCTCCAAAGGTGAGTGTGTGTCTCAGGGTGAGTATTGTGTCTCAAGGTGGTATTGTCTCAAGAGTAGGTATTGTGTCTCCAAAGGTGGCTGTGTCTCAAGGTAGTATTGTGTGTCTCTCCAAGAGTGAGTATTGTGTCTCAAGGGTGAGTGTGTGTCTCAAGAGTGAGTATTGTGTCTCCAGAGTGAATATCATGTCTCCAAATGTAAATATCAACCTCCAAAAGGTAGGTATTGTGTCTCCAAGAGTGAGTATTGTGTCTCAAGGGTGAGTATTTGTGTCTCAAGAGTGGTATTTGTGTCTCAAGGGTGAGTGTTGTATACTCAAAGAGTGGTATTTATTGTCTCCAAAAGGTGAGTATCAGTGGCGCGTTGCACCTTCAGGAGTGAGTATTGTGTCTCAAGGTGAGTATTGTCTCAAGGGTGAGTATTGTGTCTCAAGAGTGGTATTGTGTCTCCAGAGTGAGTATCAGTGGCGCATTTGCACCTTCAGGAGTGAGAGTATTGTGTCTTTCCAGAGTGGTATTGTGTCTCCAAGAGTGAGTATTGTGTCTCCAAGAGTGAGTATTGTGTCTCAAGAGTGAGTATTGTGTCTCCAAGAGTGAGTATTGTGTCTCCAAGAGTGAGTATTGTGTCTCCAAGGGTGAGTATTGTGTCTCCAGAGTGAGTATCAGTGGCGCGTTGCACCTTCAGAGGTGAGTATTGTGTCTCCAGAGTGCAGTATTGTGTCTCAAGGGTGAAAGTATTGTGTCTCCAAGAGTGAGTATTGTGTCTCCAAGAGTGATGTGTGTCTCAAAGAGTGAGTATCGTGTCTCCAAGAATGAATATCATGTCTCCAAATGTAAATATCCAACCTCCAGGAGTGAGTATTTACACCAGGTCGCCTCCAACATGGGTTAACTTAATTAATACACTTGGGCGATAAGCTTCAAAGACTATCTATTTTTGGAGGGCTGTGAGGTGCACTCGGGCGTGACCAGCTCCACCGATAGGCCCCTCGGAGTGAGAGGCGGGAGTTATCAGGAGTGGGTATTACAGGTCTGAATACTCCAAAACCGGAATATTACAGGCTTCAATACTCCCAAACCGGATATTACAGGCTTCAGCACTCCCAAACCGAATATTACAGGCTTCAATATTCCCAAGCCCGAATATTACAAGCTTCAATATTCCAACCCGAATACAAGCTTCAATACTCCCAAACCTAAATATTACAGGCTTCCAATACTCCAAGAGGGATTATGGAATACAGGGAAGACTTTAGCAGTGAAGATTATCGGCGAGTATTTTTATTTAAGAGGATATGATATATAAAGAGTGAATATTACAGATTTGAATACTCCAAAAGGGGAATATCGTAGATTATAAAATATTCCATGATTGAGTATTGTAGAACAGGAAGACCAACACGCATACATTCACTTCAACGACGTCTTGTGGAAAAGATGGGAAAGATGATGATGATGATGGGTGAGGAGATGGGAGACGCGTAATATGGGAGGGGGAAAATGGGATGGGAGGATGTGTGTAGTATATTGGAAAGAAGAGAGAGAGAGAGAGAGAGAGAAGAGAGAGAGAAGAGAGAGAGAGAGAGAGAGAGAGAGAGAGAGAGAGAGAGAGAGAGAGAGAGAAGAGAGAGAGAGAGAGAGAGAGAGAGAGAGAGAGATCGGTAAAAAATGGAAGAGGAACAATGGAAGGGCAAAAACGTAAAGGGAAAATATGGAATGGGTAAATGAATAAGTTGATATATTACGAGAAAGACCCAAGAAAGGGTAGGTAAAGAAATGGAAAGAGGAAATGTAGAAAAAGACAAAAATAATGAACCTCAATGGAAGGGGAGATGTAATAAAGAGGAAGAATTGAAGTAATGAACTCATGAAACAGATGAAGCTGGATGGAAGAGGAAAAACCTGAATAGACTTCAAAGAGACAAAATGTGGATGGGATGGGAGGGATAGAATGGGAGGAATGGGAGAGGAGGAATCCCCGCGTTCCCATCTCGGAAAATATATAAGGAAAGGAAGGAAGATACTCCAAGATTTGTAGGGCAGCGTACAATGTTGGCCGGGGTGAACTGTGGAGGGTCTTTTGGAGGTGGGTGGAAGTTCTGCAGGCTTTTGGAGGTTTAGGAGGGCTATCGAAGGTCTTAAGAAGATTTGAAGGGGAAAACTCTGAGGGGAACGGGTCTGTTTTGGAGGTCTGCAGAGGGTGTGGGAGGGACTGTAGGTTAGAAGAGGCTATGGCGGGTGTTGGAAATCTTGGAGGAGAATTGTGAAGGGCTGAAAGAAGTTGGAGGTAGTTTGTAAACGCATGGGAGTTTTGAAGGGCATTGGCAGTGTTAGAGGTGAGGATGGGAGGAGTGTGGGGATGAGAGTTTCCTTGGAGTGTGACAGAGTGTGTTGGAGGGTGCGAGAGAGCCTTAAGAAATAATGGCATGGAGTGGGTTTTGAGTGCGTTGGAGGTCTCAGAAGGTTGGAGGAGTGTGTTATTGATCGTAATAATATTTCAAACTCTTCCACATTTCATAATCAAACACATCTCCCGTACTTATACTCTCCTTACACATAGTGATAAGGAAACAGCATCCCTCCCCTAGAGAAAACGAGATGTAATATAAACCTTTGCTAAGAGATATTTTACAGTAGTACCCCTTTATGGATAGAAAATGGAATGCATTAACCCCTTTACTATCAAATAATGGTAAAATTACTCATGGTTAATAGACTATAAATGAACAATACCTATATTTAACAAAAAAAAAATGTATAAGTTACCCCTATGTTATTTACAGAAAACGAATTGTAGTTTCCCCCTCTCACACATAGAAAATGGGAAACGGTACCCCTATATAAATCAACAGAAAACGAGAAGCGGTATCCCCACCTTATTCAATAAAAAAAAAAACCTGCAGCCATCACGGCCATTCACACAAATATTTACAAAACACATAATCTGATAATCCACTTTGCGCTTTTACAGCCTCACAATGTACAGTCGGTGTTGTATGTAACGTATGCATAACCCCATCACCATGTCCCCATAACTCTGATGATTTTGTCCCTCCATAGTCCCCCATGAAGTTTTTTCCTCCCTAACCCCATGATTTTACCTCCTATAAACCCATGATTTTGTTGTCTATACCCCCATGATTTTGTTGCCTATAAACCCATGATTTTGTCTCCTATACCCCCATGATTTTGTTGCCTATAGACTCATGATTTTGTCGCCTATAACCTCATGATTTTGTTGCCTATAAACCACTGATTTTGTCCCCCATAATCCCAATAATATAATTGTCTCCATAACAACTTTTAATTGGCCATATACCAACATAATTTTCTCTTATGTCTTTGTCCCCATAAACCCATGACATTGCCTCCATCATGCCGCATACGAGCCTCTTCAACCCCCATCTCCCCCAAATCCCCCACAACCTCCCCAAATCTCCCCCAAAATCCCTCACAACCTCCCAAAATCCATGTATCTCCCCATATCTTCTCCCCCATAACCCCATATATCTCTCACCAGCACTGGAGTCAGTACACGGGACCAACTTAACCTTGGAGAACGTGTCGAGGAACCAGATGGGCGCCTACCTGTGTATCGCCAGCAACAAGGTCCCTCCCTCCGTCAGCAAGAGAATTATTGTCAACGTGAACTGTGAGTTGTTGTGTGTGTGTGTGTGTGTGTGTGTGTGTGTGTGTGTGTGTGTGTGTGTGTGTGTGTGTGTGTGTGTGTGTGTTGGTACAGTACTCATACATAAACAATAGTAAATAACACGTGCGACAAAAAAAATTAAATAAAAAAATACTTTGATAAAAACAGAGGGCGTTAATTATATGCCCTACAAACTACCTAATTGGATAACTGCCGAGAGATAACAAACTATGTGCATAATTACCTTGTATGATTCAGTATAATTACCTTGTATGATTCGGAAACATGTATATAGTGTTGTATAATTTAGTAAGTCGAATTATATTTTGACTTCAAATATCTGTCCCGCGGCCCACTAACACCTGTCTCTTCCCCATTCACACCTGTCTCTCCTCCACTAACACCTGTCTCTACTTCACCAACACCTGTCTCTCCTTCACCAACACCTGTCTCTCCCCCCCCAACACCTGTCTCTCCCCCACCAACACCTGTCTCTCACTCCCACCAACACACCTGTCTCTCCCCCACTAACACCTGTCTCTCCCCCACCAACACCTGTCTCTACCCCACTAACACCTGTCTCTCCCCCACTAACACCTGTCTCTCCCCACAGTCTCCCCGGTGGTAAAGGCAGACAACCAGCTGATCGGATCTCCTCTCAGCACTGATGTAGAGATACAGTGCCACGTGGAGGCTTTCCCCAAGGCTGTCAACTACTGGGAGAGAGATAACGGAGAGATAATACTCAACGGGTGAGTCTCAACGGGGAAAGAGAAGTGGGTAAGGGAGGTCAGAGGATAAGGGAAAAGGGGGATTAGGAATTAAAGGAGTAAGGGCTAGAGGGGAGTTTTAAGGGTTAACAAGGGGGTAATAGTTTAAAGAGATAATGGGGAATAAGAGGTGAAGACGGTAAGGGGTTAAGGGGTAAGGCTTGAAGGGGAAGAGGGATTTTTAAGGGGTAAGGGGTAAGGGTGAAAGAGGCAAGGTTTAAGAGGGGAAAGAGTTTTTTAAGGGCCAGTAAGAATTTCTAAAAGATAAGGGGAAAGGGTTAAAGGGGTAAAATATAAGAGCATAAGACTCTACAGTAATTTGTTCGTATTAAGGGAAAAGTTAAGTGCACTTGTCATTTGTGTTTTGAAATTCGGACTAAAAAAAAAATGATAATCACCGTTATGCTCGTTGAGTGGGACTGAGCGTGGCGATATTATGCTCATTGAGTGGGACCGAGCGTGGCGATATTATGCTCGTTGAGTGGGACCGTGCATGGCGATATTATGCTAGTTGAGTGGGACCGTGCATGGCGATATTATGCTAGTTGAGTGGGACCGAGCGTGGCGATATTATGCTCGTTGAGTGGGACCGACCGTGGCGATATTATGCTCGTTGAGTGGGACCGAGCGTGGCGATATTATGCTCGTTGAGTGGGACCGTGCATGGCGATATTATGCTCGTTGAGTGGGAATGGGGGAAATTAAGACCGTAGGGAAGGACTGTGCGAGGTGAAATTATCCTTATTGAGTGGAATGGGCAGAAAAATACGTGAGTAAGGAGATGTACTGAGTGACTTGGGTGATATAATGCATGTTGAGTGGGACGGGTAAAATTATACACCCCGAGTGGGATTACCAGAGGCAAAATAAATATCACTGTGTAGAGGTAAAATTATATAGGAATAGTGTGTAAAAATTATTCTCATTGAGTGGGAGTGGCGGAGGAGTTATGCTTGCTGACTGTAGTGGGACATGGGTGAATTATGCATATTGAGTGGCGTAGGCGGTGGGAAAATTATCCACCCGAGTAAAATTATGCTCTCTGATTGGGACAGGGAAAAATAGTTATGCTCCTTGGCTGAGGTGACAGATGAAATTATGCTCCCGGAGGAAAAAAAAAAAATATCCCTGGTGAGCCGAGTGCAGAAACGAGGTATGGCATTGAGTGTAGTGGCCGGGAACGAAAACATGCTTGGTGAGTGGCCTGGTGGAAATACGCTTTCGTTAGTGGAGTGGATGTGAGGAAAATATGTAAAGGTGCGTTAGCCAGCCTCGTTACAGGGTGCTTTGGCGGGACAGATTGGCTGGGGGTGTGGGTGAGGGCACCGATGAGGCACCCATCAGTGTTATCCCGCCACCTGCTCCACACCCACCCCGCCCCGCCCCGCCACTTTGCCCCCTCCAAACTACAACAGGCATCGTGAATCAAACTCCCCATCTTCAGGTCCAAGCTAAATTGATTTTTGCTGTTTGTTTGTGTTTTTTAAAGGTTGATGTTGTGTGTTTGTTTGTTTACTTTTATTTGTTTTTTTTTATCGTTTTGTTTTTCTTAGAATAAACTAAAAAGTTTATAGTCTTTTTCGGAATAATGATGCTGATTTCTGGTGTTTGTGTGTGTGTGCAGTGTGTGTGTGTGTGTGTGTGCGTGCGTGTGTGTGTGTGTGTGTGTGTGTGTGTGTGTGTGTGTGTGCGTGTGTGTTTCCCTGGCTTCGTGGATCTGATATTTGTCTTTTCACATTTCAAATGTGTATTTTTACTTGACGTGTGGAGACGATTAAGTGTTTTAGGTTATTAAAAAAATACTCGGGTTTTACATTTGAGTTTGTTCATTTTTTTAAAGCTCAGGGAATTTTTTTTTTTTTTTTTTACATCTTGTGATTTATCTCATTTTTACTTATTTTTTGTTGAATATTTTTTCTTGTACTTCCTCCAATTTATTTTCTTGTTCGCGTTTCCATGTTAAAAGGACCATCCATCACATACACTACCATATAATGGTTGTCCCTCGTGTGACGAAGATGGGCTGTCGCCAACACAACAACCACACCCTGAGTTAACGAGCTGCATGACCCAGTGTCTAGGAACAGTCAGAGGAGGCCGGACAACTCACCAACTGCACTGGCTAACCATTACCCCGGAACATCCAAGGTCCCCAATTACTGCTGGGTAGACCTCCCATACACAGTATCATACACCTCATAGACACTACCATACAGACCACCATACCTCCCATACACACTACCATACCTCCCCACACCCTACCATACAGACCACCATACCTCCCATACACACTACCATACCTCCCCACACCCTACCATACATGCCACCATACCTCCCATACACACTACCATACCTCCCCACACCCTACCACACAGACCACCATACCTCCCCACACACTACCACCCCACACCACTACCACCCATCTCCCACACCCTACATACACCCATACCTCCCATACACACTACCATACCTCCCCACACCCTACCATACAGACCACCATACCTCCCATACACACTACCATAACTCCCCACACCCTACCATACAGACCACCATACCTCCCACACACACTACCATACCTCCCCACACCCTACCATACATGCCACCATACCTCCCATACACACTACCATACCTCCCACCCTACCAACATGCCACCATACCTCCCACACACCTACCATACAGACCACCATACCTCCCCATACACTACCATACCTCCCCACCCTACCATACATGCCACCATAACTCAAACCAGCCTACACACTGTCCCACTAATTAGCTAAGCAACGTGAACTATGGCTAGGGGAAGGGTCAAGGCTAGGGGGGGAGGGTCAGGGGTAGGGAAAGGGAGGGGAAAGGGACGGGAGAGGGGGGAAAAGTAATGGGAGAGAGATGACATGGGGAAAAGGGTAGAGATAGGTGGTGGAGGGTAAAGGGAAGGGGAGACAGAATGCAGTTGGAGGGGGAGGGAAGGAAGCGTAAATGGAGAGGGAATGGAGGAAAGAGGAAAAGGGATAAGTGAATGGGGAGGAAGGAGGAAAGCAAGGGAAGAAGAGGGGAGGGGAGAGATAAAAAGGGAGGAGGGGAAGGAAGGTAGGGGGAGGGAGAGCAGGAGAGGAGCGAGATGTGAGGGGGGGGAGAGATTGCCCAAGAGCAGAGGAGAGGAAAGGGAGAGGATTGGGAGGGAAGGCGCAGCTGTTACACTGAAACCTAATTAAAATGGTAAGATTTGTCTTCCGGTCTTGTAACAGCCATTGCTATTGGTTCTCATTATTCTTTGCCTTGTAAGGCCCGGTATGATTGGTTCTCAATATTCTTTGGTTTGTAATGGCTGCTGTGATTGGTTCTTAAATTTTCCGCTCTTTTATAAGAGCCTTTGTAATTGGTTCCTCCTGCTTGTTGGTTTGTAAGAGCCACTGTGATTGGTTATCGTTTCTTTACTGAACTAATACAGAAGAGGAAGTTAACTTACAAAATGCCTTAAGCTTACTTGTATACTAACATAGTCACGGACTTTAAACGTCACACACACACACACACACACACACACACACACACACACACACACACACACACACACACACACACACACACACACACACACACCTACCCTCTAACATCCCTCGCTCCCTACAACAATCTCACACCCCTAGCAACACAATCTAACACTCACTAAGTGTCCTCCACCAGCCTCCCTAGTGGGAATACACCCCACACACCCCTATCATCCTACACCCAACCCTCACTCTTCCCAGAATCCCCCCTCACACACTCTCCTTCACCCTCCACATAAATGACCGGCCCCGGCTGTCTGCCTGCCTGGCCAGTAGTGATAAACCGGAATTAGTGGGCTGATTAAGAATTATGAACCTTCCCGGGGCCCTGAAATACGACTTCATAACCAGTGTGGCAGAGAAGGTGATTTGTCCCGGAGTCTTTCATCTCAGGGCTCTCGGCTTTATCAGGGAGGGAATGATGCCCAGTTTTAGTTATTGTTTAGTTAAGATTTGAAGGCTGGTAGGTAGGTGGGTGGGTGGGTGGGTGGGTGGTGAGGGCGGGCGGGTGGGTGGTGAGGGCGGGCGGGTGTGTTTATCAGTGTGTTTTACTTTAGGATGAGGAGAGGGGAATGTGAGGGTTTTCTTCCTCTTCTTATCCCTTTGTCTCCCCCACCTTCATTCATTCTTCTCTATACCTCCATATTAACTCTTCCTCGTCTTCTCCTCCCCCACTCCTTCTCCCTCCTCCCTCATTACCAAACTAACCTCCTCCTTCTCTTCCTCCTCCTCCATACAGAAGGAAGTACCGCCTGGAGGAAATGACAGACTCGTACCGGGTCACCATGAAGCTGGTCATCAAGAACTTCACTAAGGGCGACGCTGGGCAGTACAAGTGCATCTCTACCAACTCCCTGGGTAAGGCTGAGACAAGCATCCGGCTCTACGAGATCGTCCTTCCCACTCAGAGGTGAGATTTTCCATAGTCAGGTAAAAATTATCCAGACTCAGGCATAATTCCCCAAACTCAGAGAAAAATTCCCCAGATTCAGGCAGAATTCCCCAGACTCAGACAAAAATCCTCACGGTCGAGTAATGGTTCTCACGCAGAGGAATAATTTCTTAGCTTTAGAGAAGACTTTCCATGCTCTGGTGATATTTCCCGAGCTTAGGTGATAATTCGTACAAGCAAGAAAATGTTCCCATATTGAGGTAAAAGTTCCCACACTCAGATCAAACCATTACTACAAAGAACTACTTGGTCCCTCCCAGTCATCTTAAGGACAACAGCCTCAGCAATCAAATTTTTATGCCATCGGGTGGGGAGACGAGATAGCAAAGGTGAGTGCCAGTGTGGTGGGCGGCGGGAGGGGCAAGTGGGGGGAGGGCAAGTGGGGGGTTTCAGGTGGGGGGAGGGCAGGTGAGGAAGGGCAGGTGGGGTGGACGGGTGAGGAGAGTGGGTGAGTAGGTCAATTACAGACTAGGGTCATCAGTATTCGGGTCGGCCAATCACAGACCAAGCCAGGCACTAAGGTCGCCCGCCCCCCTCTGTCTCCTGTCATCATCGTCTTTACGGCCACACGCTCTCTGACGCCTTTATACCTCCAGAGGTGCTTATCTCTTGACCTGGAGAGAGATCGAGGGAGAGAAGGACAGGGAGATGGAAAGAGAGGTTCAAGGGGAAGAGCGAGAGAGAAAACCCTAAAGAAAATGAGGGATTTCTGCATTACCCTACGAAAGACTCTCTAAAACCGAACGTGGTCAAAAGAAGCTTAAACTAATTTACATCCAACACGACCCCACACGATATTGACTGTCGGATAAAAAGAAAAAAAAAACGTGAAATCTTGGGGAATTACCTGTTCTAACACCCACTTC
>NW_024751204.1:195000-215000 GCF_018991925.1 Homarus americanus
ACTGGTCTCCTCATAATGTTCTCCTCATACAAAGTTCAGTGTCTGTGTTCACGGTGTTCTTCTCACGTCTCTCACAAGTTCTCTAAAGTTCTGCCCAAGTTTTCAATCCACGCTGCCAATAACACACACACACACACACACACACACGAAGGAGGAGCTGCTAGTGGTAGTGGTGTGTGGTGGTAAAGTTGGCAGTGATGGTGGCAGAGGGGGGAAGTAGTGGTGGTAGTACTGGTAGTGGTAAAGAAGGAGGAGGAGGAGGTGGTGGTGGTATTAGTTGGTAGTAGGTGGTAGTAGGTGGTGGTGGTGTTAGTGGTAGTAGGTGGTAGTAGGTGGTGTAAGTCAGGCCGGCTGTGGGTGTGGAGGGAGAAATACTTAATTACTTTCGCAAGTTATTAAAAAATCCTGCCCCCCCCAAAATCGTCTCTTCTGGACACTGATATTACTTTTTATTACTTCCGTCTAGCCATGCCACTATCCCCTACCACTATCCCCTACCACTACCACCCTACCACTACCACCCTGCCACTGTCATTATCCCTCCCCCTTCCTGCTACTACCCCCCCTACCACTACCACCCTGCCCCTGTCATTATCCCTCCCCCTTCCTGCCACTACCCCCTTTGCCACTACCCCTTCTCCTACTGTCATTGCCTCTACCCATCCTGTTACTACCAACCCCCCTGCCACTACCCCTGCCCCATCCTACCACTACCCCCCTCCCTACTGCCACTACCTGCATACATGACCTTGTTGATGTATGACCACGTGTGAGTGAGTGCCAGAGGTCAATGATCTTCGCACCTTAGAGGTCAGAGGTCATCACAAGGGTCATGCCAGGTTAAAGTGTGTGTTTGGGGAGGTTATGAGGAGGAGGAGGAGGAGGAGGAGGAGAGATTAAATGGAGAAGAAGGTAGGAAGGACGGAAGGACGTAGAAGGCAAAGAGGAAGAACAAAATAAGGAATCAGAAGAAGAAAGACAAAGAGAGAGAGAGAGACAGAGAAATAGAGAGAGAGAGAGAGGCAGAAATAGAGAAAGAGAGAGACTGAAACAGAGAGGAAAAAAACTATTCTTTGATCAGTACACTCACCCCGAAAAAAAAATATTAACACTGGTACCGTAGATGGAAAAACATGTTTTCACTTCATACTGTAAATCAGATTGTTTTTATGAGATCACTGTGATACGAGTGAGGCAAGTGAACTCCAGGGTGGCCACACACACACACACACACACACACACACACACACACACACACACACACACACACACACACACACACCGATAAAATTATGTGAGTAAATTACGAACATTCAAGTTCTCCTAAAAAACACTAGGAAACAAAACAGACAGACGGACGGAAGTGATTGCTATATCGTCCATGAGTTTTTATATTAATCGGTAAATCCAGTGGAAGGATAAAGAGATAATTCATATTCCTGAAAAGGTTAATCCATTGTCATCAAAAGGTTAAGAAATAGTAGGCCGAATTATGGGTTAATCCATATTCCTCAAAGGGTTAATTATTTAATCCATCTTCATCAAAGGGTTAATCCATCGTCATCAAAGGGTTAATGATTTAAGCCATCTTCATCAAAGGGTTAATCCATCGTCATCAAAGGGTTTATCCGTCATCATCAAAGGGTTGAGACATCTTCAAATCAGTTAATCCATCGTTATTAAAGGGTTAAAAGTCACAGCACCTGCACAAAGCGTCTATCTGTCCCCAGCGAGGTAACAAACTACTAAATTAATCAGTAAAACACCGCGTCCTTCTCCACCTGACAAGTGTTGCAACATCTGTCCCACCGAGCAAAAAAATACTCCACTTCATCTGTGTCGAGGGGTGGGGGATGGGTGGGGGGTGGCTGGGGGTGGGGGGTGGGGAGGAGTGAGCGCCGACACCCTCCCCCTTCCAAGGAAAAAAACACCCACCACCACCACCAAAAACCCTACCCTCACCATCAACACCCCACTAACATCCCTACCACCACCACCACCAACACCCTCACCACCACCATCCCCCCAACACCAACACCCCCACCCTTCCACCACCAACACCCTCACCACCCCCGCCCTGTTCTGTTACACTCTCATCATATAACTTATTTCTATCGTCAACCACAGTCAAAGGATTTCACATTTTTCTCCCCCCTGTTACCAATAGTGGCGATGGTGGGGCAAATATACCACAAGGGAATAAACTCTTTTTATTTCTTATCTCTCCCACAGTTAAATTTTCCCCATTATCTCCCTGTGTGTCTGTCAGGTAACCCCATTATCTCTGTGTCTCTCCGTCAGGTCGACAACGGAGCACCACTACAACGTCTACCCCACCACGCCCAACAGCAAGTCCGTCAACTCCCTGGACCTGCTGGGGCGGGATGGCGGACAGAACAGACAGCTGGAGGGCGTGGCTGGAAGAGGTTCAGGAGGCGTGGGTAGCGCCGAGGGTGCGACAGGGGGACTCGGGGTGGAGTTCGACAAGGAACAGAGTCGCCAGCGTCAGCGCCAGCGTCTGGAGTACGGCGAAGGGCGGACGGACAACGGAGAAGGGTACCTTGGTGGTGGCTTCGGAGCTCAAGGTGAAGGCCACGAGAACCAGAGCGGCGGCAGCAGCGTCTCGACACAACCTCGGGGATGTTGGGTCACCTTCAGGGTCCCGGTTCTTGTGTCTCTCGGGGTGTTGGTAGTGAGGGAGGGAGGCGCCGTGTGGTTGTTATGAATGTGTACCATCATGAAGCTCCAGGATATATGTGTACTGTAGTGGTGTTACTTGGTCCTGTACTCACAGACATACTGTAGAGCAAACTGAGGATAAACAGTGAGGTGACAGAGTGGCTCGTTACTATGGAGTGACAGAGTGGTTCGTTACTATGGAGTGACAGAGTGGTTCGCTACTATGGAGTGACGCTCGTCACATTGGTCTGAGGAAGCTCGACAAGTTTAGTTTCCAATTTTTCTTCGGTCTCATATACTGATTACTTTATTTATTATTATCAGTTTATATTTGTGATTAAAAACTACTCATAGCAGAGGAGTATATAATAACTCTTTAAGAATCCGGTCGACAATAACACGAGATAGTATATATATGACACAGTGAACTAAGAGACACTCTCCTTTACTCGACAGTCTTGTTGTTCTCACACGTCTCCTGTGTTGATAAAGTCACTGCATCCAGCTCCTCGCCTCACACCCCCACACCAGTCAGTCATCACCTCACACTCCCCACACCAGTCAATCATCACCTCACACCCCCCACACCAGTCAGTCATCACCTCACACACAAACACGAAAATCAAGTGAAGTCAAAAGTCACCTCAGTCTCGCGGAGTATATTACGTACTACAACGATCTTCACTACACTAAACGTCACTCGTGTTATAGTGAAAATGTTCTCGTTATTCCACTACGGTTTGGTTCCTGTGTTGGTCTCCTTCGCCCCGTGAGTGTGCCGGTCGCCTCCACCATAATTAATATATCGTGTTGACCGAGGAAACGCTTTCAGTTCATTAACTTACAATTACTGTCAAATATGAACAAATTATCACTGAATCACATTTATTGTTGATGAATAAATAAATCTTAATTAACAGTCACCTGAAGCTTAATCAAATTCAATAATCATTTAAGGTAATTTGTTCTAGATACTCAAATTAAGTTCCTGCTCCTAATAACTAACTAAAAACTAACTAACTAACTAACTAACTAACTAACTAAAAACTAACTAAAAACTAACTAACTAACTAACTAACTAACTAACTAACTAACTACCTAAATAATTAACTAACTAACTAACTAACTAACTAACTAACTAACTAACTAACTAACTAACTAACTAACTAACTAACTACCTAACTAACTAACTAACTAACTAACTAACTAACTAACTAACTAACTACCTAACTAACTAACTAACTAACTAACACTCGGGATCTTCAGTAATAAACATGGTATTCGAGGAGAAGAAAAAAAATGTGTAGCAAATTCCCATCACTTTCGTATTGTCGTCTAAACTATTTCTTGTCTCTCTTATCACTGCTAAAAACTGTGACGCGTCTTGATACCACTAATAGTACCACAGTATACATCATAGATATTTATTTAAACTGTGACTTGATAACTAACCTAACCTAACCTAACCTAACCTAACCTAACCTAACCTAACCTAACCTAACCAAACCTAACCTAACCTAACCTAACCTAACTTAACCTAACTAAACATAACGTAACGTAAACTAAACCAACCTAACCCAACCTAACCTAACCTACCCTAAAATCAGCAGACTTTAGGCAGTGGTAAAATTGTAAATCTAAATTACAACACCGCCATTACTACTCTTTTATATCAATTACCGTAACCTCTACCCCGTAACTCTCAACCGTGTGTGTGTGTGTGTGTGTGTGTGTGTGTGTGCGTGTGTGTGTGTGTGTGTGTGTGTGAGAATATCCCACATCGGAGTATCACACGCACACGAAATGATATTCACTTCATTAGCACCAAGAACTACACACACACTGACACATACACACACACACAGGTGACAAATTACGCCAATCATCGAGGCGGAAAGATGCAATTGGGCGGAGGCGGGCGGGGATGGTTGAGTGGGCGGAAGGATGGACGAAGCCACCCACCCGCCCACCCAACTGCCCGCCCGCTTGTTTGCTTGCTTGAGTAGAGCCGAGAGGAAGGGTGAGGGAGAGAGGGTGAGGGAGAGAGGGTGGAGGGGGAGGGAGAGAGGGGGAAGGAGAGTCCATATTGCTTGACGGTCTCTCGCACCTACTAATTAATGGGGAAGGTGTCACCTCCTAGACCAACACTGACTGTCGTTGTTATTGCTGCCGCCACGTACACACACACACACACACACACACACACACACACACAGACACACACACACACACACACACACACACACACACACACACACACACACACACACACACACACACACACACACACACACACACACACACACCTTCATTATGCTCGACGTGGTCTAGATTACTTTACTAAACTTACGGACGAGCGAGTAAAAAACACTACATATTACTCGGTATTAATAAAACAATGTAAATTTCTTTCCCCTGAGGCTTTATTACTTTACCAAATTCTTACCTTTTTTTTTAATTAGTTGGGGTTAATTTTATTTATTTATTTATATTTTGTTTAAACTTCATGGAAAATTGAGAAATTTGGGGGTATTTTTTTATTATTATTTACGATTTACTTCATTCCACGAGACGATAGTTTAATATGTGAGGATAATCTGAAGAATAGACACCCCAGCTTATTTCAACCTAACCTAACCTAACCTATTCCATCCTATCCTAGCACCCACAGATAGCATTAGGGAGGTTATAACGCTTCAGGTGAATTAAGCTGAGGTGACTAATCTTCAGGTAATCTATATAATTATAAACACTGTATCTCAATTTCATTATTAACTACCATACTTGCATTAAACATTAACTAGAAAATCACCTTTACCTGTATATCTACGAATTAATTAAGAAAGTACGCCACTTCAAACTAGAGAAACATAAAAATAATATTAAATAATCCACCTGTAAAGTTTAATATCAGTTATTACCTGTGAAGAATCATCAATCTCAGGTGTTCTGGATCTACACTTGACTTTATTACATATAAGAGTATCATCCCCCGACACCCTGGAGCGGACGGTGCTGTAACATTCACCCCAACACACTTTGACATTCGTATTGTGAATTCATTTTGGTTGAGATGTGACGGTGTGGGTGGAGGAGGCTGGCGGTGACAAGTAAGATTATTGTTTACATTGATATATTCTGTTTATTTTAATGTCTATCTGTCTATATCTGTCTATATGTTGTTTAGTGTACTGGTATATAAAGTTTATGTTGATATGTATATGTTATTGTCGAAGGATTAACTGTATCTAGGTAAGGTAACAGTGAGAGAGGTACAGGTGTTCTGGTACAGGTGTGTTTGTAATACACCTGTTTACCTGCCTGGATCAGAGTTGGCTCGCAGGTGTGTGTATATAGTGTACATGTAATTAATATATATTAGAATTTGGGTAAAATATCTTGGCTTGAGTTGAGTCTGCATGTTGATACTCCCGCGTCAGTCTGTTCATCTTTGTCTTATAATGTAAACACTGTGGGGGGCCTCTGTTGTTGTGATGACGTACACACACACACACACACACACACACACACACACACACACACACACACACACACATCAAGTCTCCCGGTTCAGTATAATAACTTAAGTATACCCTGACGTCAGTGGAGGTGTCAGGGATCAAGTGCATCGTCAAGACACAGGCGAGAGTGTAGGTGTCAACAAGTCTCGTCCTTATGTAGGTATTCAATAACATCCTCACCCTCGTGTCGTCGTCTCTCCGTAATAATATTTCCATAAGACGAAAAAAAAAAAACTAATAGCAATTTCTAGTCGTTGAGAATAATACTACAGCATATAATATTTCTTAGTAGGGTAGGGGTCGGGGAGGAAGAGGGGGAGGAGACTTGAGCCATTTAATATATTGGCCAGGCCGCTGGTATTGGATATAAGGACATAAAGCTCTGATTACCCTCCTCAAAAGCCATTCAGTCGCTCTTAAGTCCCTGAATACATAGCACTTTATTGCCCTCAAGACTCAATATTGTCCTTAGGTTGAAAAATGGTCTTGCGTTTAGCTTTTTTTTTACCTCCTCGGAAACTTTGTCACGAGAGAAAGTTTATAAGGTTTTTTTTTAACCAATCTATTGTTTTTATTATTTATGGTTTTATATACATAAATACATAAGATATTTAAATAATTTAGAAACTTCTTTTCGTTTGATTATCTTGTTTTAAGACCTTAACTCCTGGAGACTATTTCACCATGGTAAAGTTTTTTGCTGTCGTCCGTCGGTGGAACTCTGAGGAACCGCTCCCCAACATGGCCACTATCACCTGGTCTTCACTCGCTCAGGTCTCATTTTTAACAATATTTAATTTTAGACAAAGAACAAAAGAGTTCTCTTATTCTACACTTGTCACGTGTTGTAAGAGCACAACAAATTGACTTAACACTCAAGTCATTTGCATACATCTACATAGGTAATACTGCCACACTTTCCTTACTCCAAAATTGTTGTTTCCCTTTTGGCACAGTAAACAGATTGACTCGACACTCAATTCATCTGCATCAATTTGCATTAATTTGCATATGAAAAGATCTTGTTAGAGTAGCAGCAAAAGTGTGTTGACGAGAAGGTTATATACAGTATATATATATATATATATATATATATATATATATATATATATATATATATATATATATATATATATATATATATATATATATATATATATACTGTGAAGTAGAGAGAGCAACATACTGTTACATCTCGGAGCTAAACAGTCAATCATTCACTCATAACCTGTGTCGCACCTCCAGGTAGGTTGTTGCTGTCTGACGTCACTACCGATTGCAGGTGACACGAGAACAATTTGTTGCTTTTAAATGAGCTTAGTAAACAGACTCAACGAACCCAGTGGTCAGTGAATGAAACATCACTGTTTATGAGTGAAGGAGAAATGTCATGCTCCACGAGTCCTTGTTTAGGAATGAGTTTATGATACTCCATGACTCACACAGATACTCGTTACCAGAGGCTCACACACGGGGGCAGTGAGGCGCAAACAGGTAGCGGAGTGAGGAGCACTGATAGTGAGGATGACACAACAACTGTCCTCACTCCAGCGCAACACACTGATTCCTGGCACCCTTCTGAACGCAACACACTGATTCCTGGCACACTTCTGAACGCAACACACTGATTCCTGGCACCCTTCTGAACGCAACACACTGATTCCCGGCACACTTCTGAACGCAACACACTGATTCCTGGCACCCTTCTGAACGCAACACACTGATTCCCGGCACACTTCTGAACGCAACACACTGATTCCTGGCACCCTTCTGAACGCAACACACTGATTCCTGGCACACTTCTGAACGCAACACACTGATTCCTGGCACCCTTCTGAACGCAACACACTGATTCCTGGCACACTTCTGAACGCAACACACTGATTCCCGGCACCCTTCTGAATGTAATACAGTGATTCCCGGCACCCTTCTAAACAGCTCGTAATGACAAAGGTCTGCCTGCCTGTCTGTCTGTCTGTCTGTGTGTGTGTCTGTCTGTCTCCCACAAGAGGACACCAAGAACTGTATTTTTTTTTATTATTCCCCTCAGCCCCGTCATCAGTGGAAGGTATTCGTTTAAGTTGTATATATAGATCATAAATTGTCTGTGATGTCTGTTGAGAAAAAATAATTAATATCTTTTACTAGTGTGTGTGTGTGTGTGTGTGTGTGTGTGTGTGTGTGTGTGTGTGTGTGTGTGTGTGTGTGTGTGTGTGTGTGTGTGTGTGTGTGTGTTGGTGCCGGTCAAGGTGTGGATGTTTGCCCTGCATCACCCCCTCCGTACACCCCCCCCTCACTATATCCCCATCCATAGTACTGGTGATGGTGGTGGTGGTGGTGGTGGTGGTGGTGGTGGTAGTAGTAGTAGTTATGGTGATAATGGTAGTGGTTGTGGGGGTGGTAGTGATGATGAATGTGATGATGATTGTAGTGGTGATGGTGGTGATGATGGTGGTGGTGGTGATGGTGAGGTACCCAACGATAAGTGAAGCATATCATATGTAGACCGTAGTGACAGTCCGTATGTAATCTGTACATACTCGTAGTTCAGGTGCTCTCTCTCTTTCTCTCTCCCTCTCTCTCTCTCTCTCTCTCTCTCTCTCTCTCTCTCTCTCTCTTATACCATCTTATTATCCATATTTCTTCTCAATACTTCATACTTTGTCGTGTATAGAAGAACAACAACTTACTGCATGTGTTGTGATCCATTACTACACACACACACGTCTCTAGGTCTGGCAACAGTGTACAGTAGCCCCGAGAACACTACATCAAACAATACCTTTACTCCACAAGGGTTCAATAGCCCCCTCCCCCTGCTGCAACACTCGCGCTTCATGGAGATAATTACGATATTTTTGTAAACCTTATTTAATGAGAAGAAAAAAAGTCATTTGATATTGTTAACAGGTGTATAAATGAGGTATAGATAACGATGTGTGTTATGATTGTGGTGAGAAATGTTTTATCAGTTTTTGATAATAGTTCCATATATATACATATATATAAATAAATAAATATATACCTTTATTATTTTGTATTTTGTACATGGACAGTTATATATGTATAAACAAGACACACAGGATGAATAACAAAGATAATTATTCAGTTCCTTAATATGACAAGTTTGTGCCAAATTAGAGATACTTTTAGTAGATATGTATAATATATATATATATATATATATATATATATATATATATATATATATATATATATATATATATATATATATATATATATATATATATATATATATATATATATATATATATATACTTCTGCCTTCTTGTTCTGACATATCTGTAGTAAACGTTAATACACTCTCTCTCTCTCTCTCTCTCTCTCTCTCTCAAACTATATATAAATTAATCTCTATCTCTCACTCTCTCTTTCTATCAATTAATATCAATACATCTGTCTCTCTCTCTCCTGGAGGAGTAACAGATAAACTCTCACTTATGGACTACTGTTCATTGCACTTTTCCAGATAAGAATTAATAAAGAAACAACGTATGAATTAAGGTCACGTGGTGGTGCATGTACATACCTGGCTTAACCTTAGTGTTCCATGAATAAAAAAATATTGTCTATGATTTCTGTGGGGGTTTTTATTATCCTTATTAACTATTAACTTCCCGAAGGATTGTTGAGTTTATGTGGAAATAATAATAATAATAATAATAATAATAATAATAATAATAATAATAATAATAATAATAATAATAATAATGATAATAAAACACCAATAAATATAATAATAATAATAATAATAATAATAATAATAATAATAATAATAATAATAATAATGTCCTTGCACATAAATATAGAAAATGGTTTGACTGTTACTTAAAAAAAAAGACTGACCAATTACAGTAACTGGACGCAGAAAATGGGTGACCTAATAATTGAACACAGAAAAATGGCACACCTGTTAATAAGACACAAAGTAAATGGCTCACCTGCAGTTTAGACATGTAGAAAATGTCTCAATCCATCCTTCCGTTCCGCGTAGTCAAGCCTACAGATATAAAAGGCCACAGTTAATAAGTTAAATAAAAGGAAAATGATCTCAACCCCTCCCCCCCTCCCTCCCTCTCCTCTTTTATCCTGGAGAGACAGAGAAGTGACAGACAGACAGACAGACAGACAGACAGACATAGAGATAACATCCCCCCCCCTCCCCACGAAGCGTCAGAGTGAATGTATAATACTGCACGACACAACCATTTCCATCACTATCTCTTCCCCAGTGAATGGTGGAAATAGTAAATAGGGAGATAAAATAATGAATAGGCAGTTAAGGAAATAATGAACAGGCAGTTAGGGAAATAATGCATAGATAGTTAAGGAAAATAAATAGGCAGGTGGGAAAATAATTAAGATAGGGAAACAATTAATAGTTACGGAAATAATTAATAGACAGGTAAGGGAAATAAAATAATGACTAGACAGATAAGGGAAAAAAGACATAATTAAATGTTCACAAAAGTCATTAATAAATGTACAAACAAACAAACAAACAAACAGAAAATAAAATAAATAAGCCAATCAATAAATTAATAAAATTACAAAACGTAAATAAAACAACATAGTCATTAACTGTACACGAGGGTCATTAATAAACAAACAAAAACAAACAAAAACAAACAAACAAACAATTGGGACATAACAGTGAACATCAATACATTAGCATCATGGCCGTCGGAATTATCCTCTCCCCCCCAAAAAAAAATACATTCCTGATAGATTATTGCCATTAATCCAGATTAGTTGGGGAGGTATAATTCATTCTTGTCTGTATAACTGTTAGTAATTAATTTCTAGTAACATTCATAGTCACAGCGGCACCAAACACGCCTTATTATTTTTTTCCTTTATTATTATTATTATTATTATTATTATTATTAGTATCCAATATATTACGTGTCTTTCTGTGATGATGATATTTGAAAGAGGATGACGGTGTGTGTGTGTGTGTGTGTGTGTGTGTGTGTGTGTGTGTGTGTGTGTGTGTGTGTGTGTGTGTTGGGTGAACGATGATTTCTGGGGTGATGGGTGATACATCTCTCTCTCGCTCTCCACCCAGTAAGTGTGTCAAGTCGTTAAATGATATCCGTCTATTGTTTATCACATTATTGTACAGAATCTTAATTGTGAGTAGGAAGGTATAAATAAATTAATAACATAAATAAACAAGTAAATAAATAAATAAATCCTTCACCTGACCAAACACTAATATTACCGTAACATTCATCACAATACAGAATCAATTTACCTGTGCCATATTATCATCAGCTGAACCTCCCTTACGTGTGGGTGAACAGGTAGACGCCATGGCCTCTACCAACTAGTGAACTATAATGTAACACTGCAGGTACGACATTACAGGTGCAAGACTGAAGGTGCGACAATACAGGTGAGGTACGGTAAGCTGATTTATTGTGTTAATGAAGCGTGGGAATTATTTAATGAAGAGATGTGTCCATGAAGAAAGGTTATACTAAATATGTACCACACACACACACACACACACACACACACACACACACACACACACACACTGACATATCAACATTTTGGATCCCATCAGAATATTTCAGAGCCTAATTAGTTCAGTCCTTAACGATCATGACTGGTTTAACTCAACTCGGGGTAAAAGGGATCGCTCATTTTCTGGTCTACGGTTAGATTAGGTTAGGTTAGGTTAGGTTAGGTTAGGTTAGGTTAGGTTAGGTTAAGTTAGGTTAAGGATAACTTCCTCTCCTTGTTTCACTCTTATGTTACAATATAATTACAAGTTCACCTCTCGTCAGAACTTATTGACTTTGAACTTTTCTTCCCCTTGGCTGTCTTCATTTGGGTTATATTTTCTTCTCGATTGTCTTTATTTTCTCCTTCGTTGTCTTTTCAGTCCTAGTTTTCTTTTAATTCATCAAGTCTTACCTTTAGCGGTGACGTTTTTAATTTTTTTATTTATTTGTTTTTATATTTCTCCTGTGACACATGCATTAAATTTGTCTTTATAATAGATGAAAGTCTGTCTTAAAATAAAAAATAAGGGAGGGAGGGGGGGAACTTTAACAGAAAATGAAGGTGAGGGAAAACTTCAAAGAAAACGGAGGCAGGTGAGGCGAGCTTCACTATTTGTACATCATTAAGGTAATATCACCTGGAAAAATTGTCCTCTGTGTGTGTGTGAGTGAGTGAGTGAGTGAGTGAGTGAGTGAGTGAATGAGTGTTTTATCTCTCTCTCTCTCTCTCTCTAAATTCTAAATAAAGAAACTAACACAAACCTTTGACTTAAGTAAAATAAACATAAATTAAAAAAAATACTCAAAAGCAACTTAGAACAAAAACATTGAAGAAAACAAACACCATACAAATTTACTCACAAATAAACTTCATAACTAACAACAAAAATATTACTCAAAACTAAACTGAAAAAAAAAAAATATTAAAGATGGAAAACATTATGAAAAAATTTTATAAAGTGAAAATAACAAAAAATATCACAATAAAAATAAATATAAAAAAAAATAACAAAGAAAATAAGTCAAAATAAATTAAATATTGCCCCAAAAAAATTACAAAACAAATTCAATAAACAAACCAAACAAAAACAAACAAACGAAAAAACAAAAAACCCACAGTAAGTAGAAAAGATTAACATGACATTAACAAAAGAGTTAGACATCATATTAACGTAAGAGTAAACCCAAAGACAGACAGACAGACGAACATATAGACAGGTTATCAAACAGACAGAAATACTCGTAGGAAGACAGACTAACATACTTAGACAGACAGCCATGTAGACAAAGACAAACAAACAAACCTACAGTAAGACAGACAGATAAAAAGACCTACAAAGAGACAGACAAATAAATGGTCACATTCAGACAGACAGACAGACGGCCAGACAGACAGACAGACAGACAGACAGACAGATAAACACTTTCAGAAAGACAGACAAACAAATAGACAGATAGATAGACAGACAGACAGACAGACAGGGTAAATTAAACGAAGGTCAGATTAACCATGGAACTGTCTATATGCAAATTAGGAACACCTGCCCTGACAGAGAGAGAGAGAGAGAGAGAGAGAGAGAGAGAGAGAGAGAGAGAGAGAGAGAGAGAGAGAAACACACACACTAAACATTATAAAGAATAAAATAATACGGATATCTTAACCCGGATATAGGGAGTAAGACGCCTGCCTCCTCTTCTTCCTCCTCCTACTCTTCGTTATTCCTGTTTTTGTTGTTGTTCTTCTTCTTCTCCTCTTTCCCCGGCGCCTCCTCCTCCTTCTTCCCGTTCTCCACCACCACCTCTTCCTCCTCTGTCATTACTACCACCACCACCACCTCTCCTACACCATCTCTTTCTCCCCCACCACCACACCACCACTTCCTCGTCCTCCACCACTACCTTCTCCTCCTCCCTCACTACCACCACCACCACCTCCTCCTCCACCACCTCTTTCTCCTCCCACCACCACCTCCTCCTCCACCACCTCCTTCCTCCTCCACCACCTCCTTCCTCCTCCACCACCACCACCATCCCCACCTCCTCCCACCACCGCCTCCTCCTCCTCCCCCACCACCACCATCCCCACCTCCCTCCCCACCACTATCCCCACCTTCCCCCCTCCCCACCACCACCACCACCGCCACAAGACCCCTCTTGGGTAACCGTTTTAAGAAATAAAAAGGCTCTCTTAAATGTTAATTATACAAGTGTTTTACCTCGTTAGGTCAAGAGCAGCAACGTCTTAAAGTGTCAGATTACCGAGAGTGAGAAAAACGGGAGCAATTTTCTCTCATCCAGTTCGTCTTATCTCTCTCTCTCTCTCTCTAGTCGGTCTGTCTTCAGTCTGTCGGTCTCTCTCTCTCTCTTCTCTCTCTATCTGTCTTTATATTCTTTTTTCTTTTCTTCCAACCTAAGATACCAATCGTCGAAAACTAGGTGGTTTTTCCCCATGTGTTAATTTGTGGAAGTTTGGAGAGAGAGAGAGAGAGAGAGAGAGAGAGAGAGAGAGAGAGAGAGAGAGATCAACAGAACATATTATATATATATATATATATATATATATATATATATATATATATATATATATATATATATATATATATATATATATATATATATATAAAGAAAGAAAGAAAGAAATAAAGATGAAAATTCAAGCGACATACAGACTAACCACGACTTCAGCTGTATGCAAATTAGGATCATTTACCACCACGACAAAAAATAAACCCAAAGCCTACACACACACACACACACACACACACACACACACACACACACACACACACACACACACACACACACACACACACACACACACACACACACACACACACACACACACACACACACACACACACACACACACACACACACACACACACACACACACACACACACACACACACACACACACACACACTTGGGGAAGTAGGTCATACATTACCCCAGAGGTCGTCCTTGCTTGTTTCATCTCGTCTACACCGACTTAACAACCTCTCCTGACCTGACCTGACCTGCCCTATATATAGTCAAACGGGTCTCATTACTAATAGGGCCCTGTTCTTATGAGCCCTTCAACCTGACCTATGCATGAGGATTGTGACTCGTTTGGTTAGGTTAGGTATCTGTTTGTTAGTATGCGTGTCTCTTCATGATTTCTTTGTGTCTTTCTTTCATTCTAATTCCCCTGTCTTCTCTCCCTTCATGCTCTATCACTTTGTTCTTCCTCAACTTCTCTCCCTCACCTCCACGCCTCTCTCTCTCTCTCCCTCACCCCTCTACGCCTCTTTTCTCCTCACCCCAACGTTCGCTCTTACTTTCTATTTCCTTCCCATCCCCCCCCCTTACTTTCTACCTCTTCTTCTCCCTCCCATCCTTTCTTCCACCCTCATCTTCCTTTTCTTCCTTCCTTCTATTCTTTCTCCCTCAGCTTCCCTTTTCTTTTTCACCCTTCCTTCCTCCCTCTCTTCTCCCATAATTCCCCCCACACTTTCCTCCTCCTTCCCACACCTTAATCACACCCAGCACCCACCCACCCACACACACACACACACACACACACACTATCAATAATAATATCTCCTTCCTGTCCTCTCCTCCTTCCTCCCTTCCTTCTCCTCCCCTTCTCCCCTCCCTCTCCTCAAAAGATTATAAACCCGGAACCGCCATAATGGGGGGCGTTAGAAGGGCAGGTTGGTCCTGCACTTGAGCGGTTTCTGATCTGCCTTGAGAGACCTTAATATCATACTAGGCTCCCCAACCCCTCTTGACGCCTCGTCCAGGGGTTCAGGAAGGGAGGGGGAGGGGAGCGGGGAGGGGGATAGTGTGGTGAGAAGTGAGGGAGAGGATCAGGATACTCTGACCTTCTTCCTTAGTGACTCATGGGGGAGAGAGAGGATCATCCTAATGCACTGATTTCTATATTTTATAACTTTTCCTCCCTCCTCCTTCCTCCTTAAACCTACACTTTATAGTTCTTGTTATGGTTATGCTTCCGACAAACACACTTACGAAAGAAAAAAAGAAAGAAAGAAAGAAAGAAAGAAAGAAAGAAAGAAAGAAAGAAAGAAAGAAAGAAAGAAAGAAAGAGAAATCCGCAAAGTTTCTATAAAATCCTCCGTGAAATCTTTACACACACAAAAAAAAAAAGAAAACTAACTCAATAAATTGCCATCAGGATTAAGACTATTCCATCGGGAGTATTTTTTTTTTGTCAGTGTCTTCTGACTTAAGAGAGAGGTGAAAAGGCGCCTCTCAAGACCTAAACGAAACATTGTGGGCACGAACGAAGACTAGCGGGGCGGGGTGAGGCGGGGTGAGGCAGGGTTGGGGGCAGGGTAGGGTGAGTGGGGCCAGGGCAGGGGTGGTTGAGTGAGTGGGAGGCTCAGGCAGGGTTCTTGAGTAGGATGGCTATAATTGGTCATGGAGGCTCTAATAGTTTGTTACAACATGGAAACGAGGGATTAAGGCGAGAAACAGAGCAGAAGATGGGAGTGGGTTGAGGAGTGGTGGGGGGTGGTGGAGGGGACGGAGGTGAGGAGGATGAGGTGGAGGAGGAAGAGGAGGAGGAAGAAGGTGGGGATGGATGGAGGTGTGGGGAGGAGACGAGGAGGATTGAGGGGAAGGAGGGAAGGAGGAGGAGGAGGAGGAGGAGGAGGAGGAGGAGGAGGAGGAGGAGGAGGAGGATGGGATGGGATGGGATGGAAGAAGAGGAGGAGTAGGGGGAAGGAGGTGAGTTGGGGTGTGATTTGGACAGGAAGGAGGGTTGGAAGGAGGAAGAGGCAGGGGAGTGAGGAGAGGAGGAGGAGGGAGGAGGAGGAGACAACAGTGGAGGAGAAGAAGAAGGAGGAGGAGGAGGAGGAGTGTCGTGGGTGAGATTGAAGGGTGATGGGATAGCGTGAGGAGATGGAGTTAGATTTCTTACGTGACTGAGGGAGGGATGTGAGAGGGAGAAGGAGGGAGGGATGAGATAGGAAAGGAGGGGGATAGGAGGGGGAGGAAGGAGGAGACAGGAGAGTGGAGGGGACAGAATGGGAGACGGGAGGAGATGGGAGGAAGGGAATAACCAAGAGGGACGGGGAGGAGAAGGGACAAGATAGGAGGGGAGGAGAGAGAAGGGAAGGAACAAAAGGGAAAGGAAGGAGTGAGAGGAGAGAAGAGAAGAGGAGGGATGGGAAAACAGAAAAGGGAGGGTATGTGAGACTACGTACTTGGTAAGGAAGGAAGAAAGGAAGGAAGGTGAAGAGGAGGAGGAAAGAGAGAGAGATGAGAGCGAAAAAAGGAAGAGCCCGAATTAGATTGTTCCTTGATGGAAGAGAGGGAAGAAGGAAGAGGAGGAGGAGAAAGAGGAGAGGAACGGAAGGAAAAGCAATAGGGAAGGTGACATTGGTGAAAATGAAGAAGGAAAAGTTAACGAGATCAAGAAATAATTTCACAGTAAATCATAAATAAAGAACAGAACTAAGACGCCAACAAAAAATAAATAAATACATAAATAAATAAAAAATCAAGAATTGTTAACATCACCAAAAACCTAAAAACCTTAAAATGAAAACCACGAAACCAACAAAATCCCTCCACAAATTATAAAAACAAGAAAATAATAAACAAAAACCACGAAAAATAAAAACCACGAAAAATTATAAATAAACAAATCTAAAAAAACTACCACAAAATAAAATGATTAAATAAAAAACCCAAAACCAACAAAATAAAAACCGGAAAACCATTAAAAACCCATCAAAGGTCCTTCTCCTAGAGCCACCAGCCAGGAGCCAGCCAGTTGTCTCTAAGCTCCGTCTAACCTCTTAATCCATGGTAACAAATCTGCTTAAGAGAGTAATTGTCTGTTGCCGTAAATCATCGAGAGAGAAGTGAGAATTACTAGGTCGGAGATGAGGTGACAGGTAGTGGTAGTAGTATAGTAGTAGTAGTATAGTAGTAGTAGTAGTAAAGCAGAAACAAACTCACCCTACCACCTCTCATTATCCTCACGACAACACCACCACCATTACCACCACACCACCATCACCCACCACACTACCAACACCACCACCACCACCACACCACCACCACCACCTACCACACCACACTACACCACATCTCACCACCACCACCACCACCACACACACACACCACCACACTACACCACCACACACCACACACACCACCACCACACCACACTACACACATACCTCCCACCACACACACCACACACCACCACACACCTACCTCACACTACCCCACCCACACACCCACCCCCACCACACCACCCACACACACACACACCACCACACCACACAAACCACACACAACACACACACACACACACACTACACCACATACCTCCACACACCACCACCACCACCACTCTGCTCAGATTATATCGCCACAATCACTGATACACAATTTCCAGTTCAATACAATCCCAATCATGGTAGATCATCCATCTTCGGGGAGGGAGGAAGGAAGGAGAGGAAGGGAGAGGAGGGAGAGGAGGGGCGATATTTTTGTTTAAGTCCCCTCGAGCAGCGTCTGGGAGCACTCATCCTTCCTTATATTCCTTTTCTCTTTTTTATCGTTTGTTAGATATCTGTCGCTGTGCTTAGGGTGTGTGTGAGGGAGCTGCTGGTGGGTGTGTGGAGGCTGTGTTGGGGCTGGGGTGTGTGGGGGCTGTGTGTGGGGCTGGTGGTGTGTAGGTTTTGTGTGTGTGGTGGCTGAGGGTGTGTGGGGCTGTTTGTGGGGGGCTGGTGGTGTGTGGTATTAGTGGTGTGGAAGCTGTTTTGTGTGGAGGCTGGTGGTGTGTGGGAGGTAGTGGTGTTGGCTGTGTTGTGTGCTGTGTGGGTATGGTGTGTAGGTTAGTGGTGTGTGGGCTTTGTGTGTGGGGCTGACTTGGTGAGGAGCTGTTAGTGGTGTGAATGTGTGTCATGGGGACTACTGGTGTGCATGTGGGGCTGTGTGTGTGGAATAATGGGGATTTGTTTGTGTGTGGTGGGCTGTTGTGTGGGGGTCTGTGGAGTGTGGGGCTGTTTGTGTGGGGGCTGTTGGTGTGGGGGCTGTGGTGGTGTGGGGGGCTGTTAGTGGTGTATGGGGCTGTTTGTGTGTGTGTGGGGGGCTGTTGAGTAGCGTATGGGGGCTGTTGGTGGTGTATGGGGGGCTGTTGGTGGTGTGTAAGGGGTGCGTATTTGTGTTTTGGGTGGAGGTAGGAGTGTGGGTGGAGAGGGGTCAGTGTGGGTGGAGAGGGGTGAGTGTGGGTGGAGAGGGGTGTCAGTAAGTTGGAAGGGGTGGTGTGTGGGGGGGAAGAAGGTTGGGATGCGGGTAAGTACAAGTCGGGTGTGGATAGCGATGTGTGTGTAATAATAATAATAATAATAATAATAATAATAATAATAATAATAATAATAATAATAATAATTAACGGTTTATTGAAAAAGTTCTGCAGCCCGAAGGCTGAAAACATACATTGGACATAAATGACTTATTGAATACATTGGTGGTTTAACAAAAGCCTTCATTAGAGAAAGGTAAAGGAACATACAGTGAACATTCAGATTAATGTAGGTGTTGAACAGCAAACTCGTAGTGTAGTAACTCTCCCCCAGATGGTGTTAGGAGGAACCTCATGTGGTGTAGTAATTCCCTCACAGATAGTGGTATGAGGGACCACGTGGTGTAGTAATTCTCTCGTGATTTTATGTCTGTATGTACGTGTGTGTGTGTGTGTGTGTGTGTGTGTGTGTGTGTGTGTGTAAATTTTAAGTGGATGGGAATGTGTGTGTAAGTGTGTGTAAGGGTGAAATATGGGCATTGGGAAAGATGTGTGTGTGTGCGTGGGGGGGTAGGGGTGTAGGAAGGTTGTACACACACACACACACGTAAATACAGACATAAAATCATGAGAGAGAGAGAGAGAGAGAGTAAACAACACGTCACTTTATCTTTAATCATATCGACCAATACCATTACTCGACCACCAGACATGTTCAAGACCTGTCCATCTCCTAATATCTCTGCGGACCAATCAGAAGCGTCCATGGCCACCCGGTAGGCAATAACGTGTCATAGTTAGAACGAGGCATCACATCCAAGCGGACTTACCAAACTATTCCTGCCTGCAGTCTGCCCCTCGCATTGTTACCAGACATATCGCCACCCGTCGGTTCCAGAGTTGCATAAGATGAAGTAGATAGAAAGTTATGCCCCTGATCTGGTTAACACTTGAGGGGCGCTGACGACATGGATTTGCTTGAGAGAGAGAGAGAGA
>NW_024751204.1:220000-228241 GCF_018991925.1 Homarus americanus
CCTCACCCCCTGTCACCCTTCCTTCCATCCCCTCACCCCTATTACCTTCCCTTCATCCCCTCACCCCTGCTAACCTTCCCTCCCATCCTCCCCTCCCCTCCCTTCTTTTCCCCCTCCCATCTCCTCATCCCCCTATCTTCTACTCTCCCATCCTTATCTTCCCCTCCGTTCTTCTCCCCGTTCCATCAGCCAGGAGGGGAGACAGCTCTCTCTCTCAGCGTCAGGTATGAAGGCACTAATGACGTAGCCAGCCTCCTGAAGAAGGCACACCCGGGCCCTGAGAGCTTCACTCACCCTCGTTTACGACACCTTCACCTACACCTGCTCAATTAGGATACGTGCTCAGGCGTGCTCACATGAAAGGGAGGAATTTAAGACATGTGCTCAACGGGGGTACGTGCCCAAGTTTGTGTCCTGGTGAAAAAGGAAATAATCAGAGAGAGAGAGAGAGAGAGAGAGAGAGAGAGAGAGAGTGACTCTAACCATGTTCCAAATGTCGCTGATAATTAATTAGTCACCTTTTGTTACACCTGTTCTTCAATTAGGACAGATGCTCAGTTCGTGTTCACATAAGAGGTAGGACTTTAAAACACGTACTCGATTAGGATACAAACAGATGAATCACGAATCCTTCATGACAGGTGTTCAAGCGTGTTCAAGGAAGTAGAGGAAACTGAACATCAATTGTAATAAGCGAATTGGGACGCGCGATAAGACCTGGGAGACGGGCTTAAACATTTTGGACACGCGTTCTGATGGACATACATACAGTTAAAAATCTTAAAACACTACATAAATATGAAGAAAAAAATTCCCCTCCCCCTCACCCCCCTAAGCATATCAATCTTACTCCCAGAAATATTTCACAAAGAGCTACAATAACATACCATATTTCCAATCTCCCTTTAGCACCACTCCATCTCCATCTAAAACAATCCTCACTACCACCCCTCCCTCCCTCCCTCCCTCCCTTCCTCATCCCTCACTTGGCTAGATTCCGCCCACATAACTCACCCTTGTCGCCGACTCTGGCTATAACCAAGGCCCATCTAGCTATATTTTTGGAGCAATTATTTATTTTTTTCAGCGTAGCTTTTTTTTTTTCTCTCTCTCTCTTTCTCTTACATTTACACCATTGTTTCTTTAATATGAGCCTAGTGATAGAAGACAATAAGTGTTACTATGAGCTACCAACCTACAATACATTTTACAAGTGACAATAATTCCATCGCTGATATAAACATGTGGTTCAGTGATAATTACGATATACCTATAATTTAGACATTTTTTTAGGGGGGTGGGGGGGGGTTAAATGTTAAATACGTCTATATAGAAACGATATTATCACAATACAAACAATAAATGTAAAGTAACGTAACCTAACCTAACCTCACCTAACCTAACCTCACCAAATTTAGACAAGGTTTAGTGATGTTATGATAGTAAACGATGTCTTAATTGAAACACGGGGAAGAGAATTTTTCACCTGGCTCAATATGAACCAATAGCCGTTAAAGTTAGGGCGAGACACACACTGGAATCTCTATTTGGCTGAGTGAGTTACTAGGATATTAATTAAATGCTTTTCTTACCTTCACGTTAACTCTACCAATATCTTCACTACTCTTTATAATTATCTTTGGATTATAACACAAGAGTGACCCATCATCCTCCCTCACCTGTGTTGGGGAAGGTGTGTTGGAGAGGGTGTGTTGAGGAGGGTGTGTTGAGGAGTAGGTGTGGGGAAGGGTGTGTTGGAGGGTGTTGGGGAAGGTTGTGTTGGTGGGTGACCCGCCTGAGACTGGACCCTCCTAGGACTGGACCCTCCTAGGACTGGACCCTCCTAGGACTGGACACTCCTAGGATTGGATCCCTCCTAAGACTTGACCCTCCAAGAAATGGACCCTCCTAAAACTTGACCCTCCTAGAACTGGACCCTCCTGAGACTGGACCCTCCTAGGACTGGACACTCCTAGAACTGAACACTCCTAGGAGTATCACCATCTGGGACTAGGAGCCTCACAAAACACACTGACACTACCACCGCCCTCCTTACAACGGCTACCTCATCCGCTCGTCCGTCTGTCCGTCCGTCCATCTGTCTGTCTGTCTGTGTGTCAGCCCATATCAGAATTAATTAATTTAGAAGCTCACAGTGATGAAACTTGGTATGTCAGTCCTTCCCTTGTTGGCCGGCCGGTACTGAGAGAGAGAGAGAGAGAGAGAGAGAGAGAGAGAGAGACAGAGGAACACTACACCCCACTGCTAAACCACCACCATCACCACAACCACATCATCAGTACTACTATACCACTACACAATTACTACTTCCTCTATACCACCACTATAATAATTACTACAACTACTACTACTACTACTCTCGTACTATTTCTTGAAGCCTGAAGAACTCGCCGGAAGTTTAACCGTTAAAATAATGTAACAAAGCGACTCAATTACTGATGTACTGTACTATGTGACTGAGGACGGCCAGTGTGATGCATAAAATTAAGACAAATATGACGCCGACACCTTCCTGCAGGACACGGCTGGGTGTCTACTTGAGGACGCCCTACGGCCCCCCTACCCCAACAACCCTACACATAGGACACCCACGAGGACAACAACCCTTCCCCCCCTACATCGAGGACACCCAAGAGACGACGAGACGACCACGTACGACCAGCGACAAAATTTCCGTAGGGTCGGACGCCGCTGCCTGGGTATATACGAGACTTCAGGTGAGGACACACACACACACACACACACACACACACACACACACACCTGGAAGAGTAAACATGTCGTAATATTTCCTAAAGATGTGTAGTAATTACCGTATGTACCTGTACTCTCTAACACTCGTACTATTACTTGGTGATGACGATGGAGTGTTGTTGTGTTTATGTATCGCCGTACACGTCTGGTTGAGATACAAAGATGATCGTGAGAGGTGGAGAAGGTTGACTGGAAAAGTGCGTGGGGGAGGGGGTTGGAGTGAGGGGATGGTGAGGGGAAGAGGAGGAAGGGGTAGGGGAGGAGGGGACGGATAAAGGGAGAGGGAGAGGTAACAGGAGCAGTTTTTGTTCACATGTTTTTTATTAAATGATGAAAATACTTAACTTCTCATATTCAAGTTAAAATGCTTTCACTTCTACAAACATTTACCATAACCTAATGGCGGGGAAAACAGGAATGTGGCACACGAGTGGATACAACGCTCACCTACTGTATTAAGAGTCGATGGTTCACTCAGTAAACAATGATCACCTGACGTAACCAATGATCACCTGGCGTAATCAATGGACACCTGACGTAACCAAAGATCACCTGACGTAACGAATGAACATCTGACGTAACCAAAGATCACCTGACGTAACGAATGGACACCTGAGGTAACCAAAGATCACCTGACGTAACGAATGGACACCTGACGTAACCAATGATCACCTGGCGTAATCAATGGACACCTGACGTAACCAAAGATCACCTAACGTAACGAATGAACACCTGACGTAACCAATGATCACCTGGCGTAATCAATGGACACCTGACGTAACCAAAAATCACCTGACGTAATTAATGGACACCTGACGTAACCAAAGATCACCTGGCGTAATCAATGGACACCTGACGTAACCAAAGATCACCTGGCGTAATCAATGGACACCTGACGTAACCAAAGATCACCTGGCGTAATCAATGGACACCTGACGTAACCAAAGATCACCTGACGTAACGAATGAACACCTGACGTAACCAAAGATCACCTGACGTAATCAAAGGACACCTGACGTAACCAAAGATCACCTGACGTAACTAATAAACACCTGACGTTACAGTTTGGGGGAAGAGAAGCCGGTCGAATAAAATGCCGGACACGCCCCCCCCCCTTATTGTGTACCGAAGGCTTAATACCCAGTGGCTTATAACTACCATATACCTCTAATGGGTTGTTAGACCTCTGGGACCCACAAACACACATATACAAGAAAGGAAATTGAATTAGAGTAACACACATACGGACGTCCTCCAGGGCTTCGTCCAGCACCAGGGAGTAGACATGATGGTTCGGAGGCCCCAAGGGTAGTGCTATACTCCTGTCACACACACACAGGGAGAGGTATAGAGTGAAGGGGAGACAGAGAGAGAAGAGAGAGGGGAGGCGACAGCGAGAGAGAGAGAGAGGGCGAGCGAGAGAGAGAGAGAGAGAAAGACGTCGCCCAAGGATAGAGAAGTGTTTAGTAGACAGCATTAGAATACAGAAGCTTCCCGAGGGTGCTTTGGTGTGGATCTTTTATGCCGCCAGGGGGGTGAAGACACACTCCCAGCGCTCACTATCTGTATGCAAATTACTCTTCCTTATGAGACCTTTCTGCTTAGACGATGTGACGACGTTTTTTACTTTCTTTTTTTTTACTTTCTTTTTTTTACTTTTTTCTTTATTTTACTTTCTCTTCTTTTTACTTTATTTTACTTTCTTTTTACTTTCTCTTTTGTTTTACTTTCTATTTTATTTTATATTTACTTTCTTTTTTACTTTGTCTTTTTTTACTTTCCCTTTACTTTCTTTTTCTTTAATTTAAAGGGAATGGGAGAGATATAAAGGGGATATATATATATATTTTTTCCTTTAGTCTTTATCGGAATAAAAAAATAATACAAAAGAAGGAATAATTTAAGTCTCCCTCCCCTCCCCGCCCCCCCAAAAAAATAATGGAAGAGAAAGAACAATCTATTTAATGTCTGCACTGTTACAGAAAACGATGGGAAAGAAGTTTTTTTTTCTTAAGTGGAATGGGAGTTGTTGTTTTTTTTCACAAGATGGAGGAAGTTCACTATTACCTAAGTCTCCGTTGCAATATAAAATAACAGAAAAAAAAATCGATGGAACAGGAAGAGTCAGGTAATTGATAATGGAAAGGAGAACACTTATTAAATCTCAGAATAAGGTAATGAGAACAAAACGAGAGAGAGAGAGAGAGAGAGAGAGAGAGACTACGAGGCTGTTGTTCTCTTCACAGTCATCAGGTGGTTGAGAAGGACAAGCAGTACTATGCCACGAGTCATTGACCTATAAACTAAATCAGAGGCTCAGTGGTCATATTACTACCAGGAGGTAACCAGGGTGTTTTACAGCTTGAAATAACCACCACATGTCAGTTTTCCAATATACTGTAAGCTTAACCTGTTTTGTTCGTAGAATCTTGAAGGGGAATGAATTACTTTTTAAATATATCAAAATTTGCTGAATGTTATGGGAATCGTAAAGAAAGAGAGAGAGAGAGAGAGAGATAGAGAGAGAGAGAGAGAGAGAGAGAGAGAGAGAGAGAAAGATGTGGTCGGGTAGTGACAGAATGGTGGTGATGGGTTGGAGAAAGTACATGGAGAGAGTAACGGGCGATGGGGGGAAAGTTGGAGTGAGGAAGAAGAGGAAGGAAGGAAGGAGGGGAGGAAAGTTGGAGTGGGGAAGAGGAGCAAGGAAGGAAGGAGGGGAGGAAAGTTGGAGGGTGGAGGGAGCGTGGCCGTGTTAATTCATGTTATGTCGTATATTAGTAAAGTTGACCAATATAGTGTACCACCAGCGGCTCCCTTAAATGGTGCTGTGTTGTGGCGATTGTTGGAGACCGAACACCTCCCTCCTCCTATTCCTCCCGTTGCTCCTTCTCCTCCTCGTCTTTCTCCTCCCGTTGCTCCTTTTCCTCCTTGTGCTTCTAATGCTCCTCTTCCGCACTACCTCCTATTGCGTCTTATGCTTCCTCCTCCTCCTCTTGTGGTACTAGTAACCAACTATCTCTGATAGCTCCGAGTTCAGTATTAAATAGGAAGCGAGTCTAGGTTCAACTCCCTCGTGATCTAATTAATCCACTCACAATATTGGGAGGGGAGGAGGAGGAGGAGGAGGAGGAGGAGGAGGAGCAGGAGCCAGGAGGAGGAGGAGGAGGAAGAGTGAACCAACCTGTATCATGGAGCATAAGGTGAGGAACAGCTGCGTCAGATACGTCAACACAGAGGGGGAAGAAGAGTTAAAAATTAATCGAAGGGGGAAGTGGACTCAAGATGTAATTGGGCATTCAAATCGGTAGGGATGAGGAGTTAAGGCATAGATGGGCATTAAAATCGTTAGAGGGGAAGGGGAAGGAAGGAGGTGTTTAAATAGCCGCGTCAATATGTTCAAGACCTCGCCACTGCTTACGGACCTTCACCGGAAATTGATGCGGTTTTCATTCAAGTTGTTACCAAAGACATCGTTAACATCACACTACGGACGAATCCATTATTAATTGTTCTACGTCACTGTATAATTTGAGACTATAATGAATAATAAAATCAACTTTATTAATATTATATCATTGACAAAATGACCCATGAAGGTGTAAACTAAGACAACTAAGTAACACCCCTCCCTAGCTCCACCCGCTCCGCCCGGCCAATACCTTCCCGCCCGCCCGCCCCGCCCGCCCGCCCGCCCCGCCAATCCCGCATGGCTGGGTAATATCAGGAGTTTAATCATCCAGTTAACATAAGCCTGCAGATTAACAATCTCAGGTGATGCACAATATCATAGACGCACCTGAACCAGTCTACAAGTTCGGATCACAAAATGCTTAAACTAACCTAACTTAACCTGACCTAACCTAACTTCTTATTATAGGATTAATTTCGCAGAAAGTTATTTATCAAGCTAAAGCGGGCAGGACTCTATATAGAGAGTTTCAGGCTAGCAGATTAAATGGCAAATAAAGTAAGATCCAGGTTAGGTAAGGTAAAGGTAAAAGGTAGATAGACAAATAAGGTAAAAAGATAAAAAGACAAAAAGGCAAAGGCATGAGTAAGGTAAAAAGGTAGGTCAGGATGGAGTTAGAAGAAGAAGAAAAGAAAGAAGATATAGAAGAAAAACAGAAAAGAGATAGTGAGAGAGAGAAGAGAGAGAATCAAAAGGAGAAAAGAGGAACTCGTCATGTGAACTGATATATAAAAAGGAAAGATTGGAGAGGCCAAGGGAGGCTGAGAGGTATATCGTCCCAGTGCTGTCACAGGATAGAAAAAAATCTCTTTATTGTAATATATTATTCTCATCAACCCTTTCCATAGTAGTGGTGGAGAACAAGGAGGTTGGAAGAAAAATTGGAAGCAAAGGGAAATAAAAAGGTGGGAGAGGAGAGAAATGAAGAGGATGAGAGAAAAGACACTGGGAACAGAGAAGTAGGAGAGAGGGAAAGTACAACGAACAAAAGGAGAACAGGTGAAGGGTGAAGATAAGAAGAGCGAATAAAGAGAGAACAAGAAAAAAAAACCAGAATAACTAAATTATTTTTCTTCCGTCAGAAACAACAAAAGAACATAGAAAAGAGACAAAGGGTAAGCAAAATGTAATAATGATAATAATAGGAGAGAGAAAAATTAATTAAAAGAAAAGAAAAAAAATTAAAAATATCAGCAAATGAAAGAAAAATACACAGAAACGAGGATAAAACAATCAAGAAGAAGAAGAAGAAGAAGAAAGAAGAAGAAGGAAGAAGCCCTACAAGGGAGGGAGGCGTCTCAAGTAGTGACATATGGCTAAGATCTTCCTCGCGTTTCATGACGGTGGAAGACCCGCTGGTGGAGTGTTGATCCGCGCTGGTGCCAGAAGGAAGTTCACAATGGGAGCACTTGGGTAGATATGACCACCCAGGGCTGTGTCAAGGTGGTAGGTGGGTAGGTGGGTGAGGGGGGGTTGGTGGGTGGATGGGTGCGTTGGTTGGTTGGTGGATTGGTTGGTAGGTGGTTCGGGGTAGGTGGTGGTAGTGGTTGGTAGGCGGCGATGGTGATGAGTGGTTGGTAGGCAGTGGTTGGTGGGTAGTAATTGGTAGGTAGTGGTTGGTAGGGTGGTGATTGGTAGGTGGTGGTAGTGGTTGGTTAGATTGGTTAGTGGGAAGGTGGTGGTAGTGGTTGGTGGTGGTGGTGAGGTGGGTGGTAGGTGGTGGTGAGTGGGTGGTAGGTGGTGGTAGTGGGTGGTGGAGTGGTGGTGATGGGTGGTAGGTGGTGGTGGTGGGTGGTGAGAATTGGTGGTAGTGGGTGGTAGGTGGTGGTAGTGGAGTGGTGGGTGGTGGTGGGTGGTAGGTGGTGGTAGTGGGTGGTGGTAGGTGAGAGTAGTAGTGGTTGGTGGGTGGTGGTAGTGGGTGGTGCAGGTGGTGGTGGTGGGTGGTAGGTGGTGGTGGTGGGTGGTGGGTGGTGGTGGTGGGTGGTGGGTGGTGGTGG
>NW_024751205.1:0-12719 GCF_018991925.1 Homarus americanus
ATGTAGTGATGATAAGAGGGTAATATATGTAGTGATGATGGATGGTGTTATATATATAATGATGATGCATGATGTTATATGTAGTGATGATGGTTGGTGTTATATGTAGTGATGCTGGATGGTGTTATATGTAGTGATGATGGATAGAGTTATATGTAGTGATGATGGATGATGTTATATGTAGTGATGATGGGTGGTGTTATATGTAGTGATGTTGGATGGTGTTATATGTAGTGATGATGGATGATATTATATGTAGTGATGATAGGATGGTTCTATATGTAGTGATGGATGGTGTTATATGTAGTGATGATGGATGATGTTATATGTAGTGATGATAGGATGGGTTTATATGTAGTGATGATGGATAGAGTTATATGTAGTGATGATGGATGATGTTATATGTAGTGATGATGGGTGGTGTTATATGTAGTGATGTTGGATGGTGTTATATGTAGTGATGATGGATGATATTATATGTAGTGATGATAGGATGGTTCTATATGTAGTAATGATGGATGGTGTTATATGTAGTGATGATGGATGATGTTATATGTAGTGATGATGGTTGGTGTTATATGTAATGATGTCGGATGGTGTTATATGTCGTGATGGATGGTTCTATATGTAGTGATGGTGGATGGTGTTATATGTAGTGATGATGGATCGTGTTATATGTAGTGATGATGGATAGTATTATATGTAGTGATGATGATGGATGGTGTTATAAGTAGTGATGATGGATGTTATATGTAGTGATGAAGGATGGTGTTAGTGAAGATTGTGAAGTGAAATGTAGTGAAGATTGTGAAGTGAGATGTAGTGAAGATTGTGAAGTCAGATGTGGTGAAGATTGTGAAGTGAGATGTAGTGATAATTGTGAAGTGAGATGTAGTGAAGATTGTGAAGTGAGATGTAATGAAGATTGTGAAGTGAGATGTAGTGAAGATTGTGAAGTGAGATGTAGTGAAGATTGTGAAGTGAGATGTAGTGAGGATTGTGAAGTGAGATGTAGTGAAGATTGTGAAGTGAGATGTAGTTAAGATTGTGAAGTGAGATGTAGTGAAGATTGTGAAGTGAGATGTAGTGAAGATTGTGAAGTGAGATGTAGTGAAGATTGTGAAGTGAGATATAGTGAAGATTGTGAAGTGAGATGTAGTGAAGATTGTGTAGTGAGATGTAGTGAAGATTGTGAAGTGAGAGGTAGTGAAGATTGTGAAGTGAGATGTAGTGAAGATTGTGAAGTGAGATGTAGTGAAAATTGTGAAGTGAGATGTAGTGAAGATTGTGAAGTGAGGTGTAGTGAAGATTGTGAAGTGAGATATAGTAAAGATTGTGAAGTGAGATATGGTGAAGATTGTGAAGTGAGATGTAGTGAAAGATTGTGAAGTGAGATGTAGTGAAGATTGTGAAGTGAGATGTATTGAAGATTGTGAAGTGAGATGTAGTGAAGATTGTGAAGTGAGATGTAGTGAAGTTTGTGAAGTGGGATGTAGTGAAGATTGTGAAGTGAGATGTAGTGAAGATTGTGAAGTGAGATGTAGTGAAGATTGTGAAGTGAGATGTAGTGAAGATTGTGAAGTAAGATGTAGTGAAGATTGTGAGGAGAGATGTAGTGAAGATTGTGAAGTGAGATGTAGTGAAGATTGTGAAGTGAGATGTAGTGAAGATTGTGAAGTGAGATGTAGTGAAGATTGTGAAGTGAGATGTAGTGAAGGTTGTGAAGTGAGATGCAGTGAAGATTGTGAAGTGAGATGTAGTGAAGATTGTGAAGTGAGATGTGGTGAAGATTGTGTGAGAGAGCGAGGATGTGGTGAAGATTGTGTGGAGGATGAGGATGTGGTGAGAAGATTGTGAGTGAGATGTGAGTGAAGATTGTGAAGTGAGATGTGGTAAAGATTGTGAAGTGAGATGTGGTGAAGGTTGTGAAGTGAGATTTGGTGAAGATTGTGAAGTGAGATGTGGTGAAGATTGTGAAGTGAGATATGGTGAAGATTGTGAAGTGAGATGTAGTGAAGATGTGAAGTGAGATGTAGTGAAGATTGTGAAGTGAGATGTAGTGAAGGTTGTGAAGTGAGATGTAGTGAAGATTGTGTAGTGAGATGTGAAGATTGTGAAGTGAGATGTAGTGAAGATTGTGAAGTGAGATGTAGTGAAGATTGTGAAGTGAGATGTGGTGAAGATTGTATGAGATGTAGTGAAGATTGTGAAGTGAGATGAAAAAAGGAAGATTGTGAAGGAGATGTAGTGAAGAATGAAGTGAGATGGGAAGTGAAGATCAGAAGTGGTGAAGATTGTGAAGGAGATGTAGTGAAGATTGTGAAGGAGATGGTGAAGATCAGAAGTGAGATGTAGTGAAGATTGTGAAGTGAGATGTAGAGGAAGATTGTAGAAGTGATGTAGTGAAGATTGTGAAGGAGATGTAGGGAAGATTTTAGAATGAGATGTAGTGAAGATTGTGAAGTGAGATGTAAAAATTGTGAAGTGAGATGTGAAAATTGTAAAGTGAGATGTAGTGAAGATTGTGAAGTGAGATGTAGTGAAGATTGTGAAGGGAGATGTAGTGAAGATTGTGAATTAAGATGTGGTAAAGATTGTGAAGTGAGATGTAGTGAAGATTGTGAAGTAAGATGTGGTAAAGATTGTGAAGTGAGATGTAGTGAAGATTGTGAAGGGAGATGTAGTGAAGATTGTGAAGTAAGATGTGGTGAAGATTGTGAAGTGAGATGTAGTGAAGATTGTGAAGTGAGATGTAGTGAAGATTATGAAGTGAGATGTAGTGAAGATTGTGAAGTGAGATGTAGTGAAGATTGTGAAGTGAGATGTAGTGAAGATTGTGAAGTGAGATGTAGTGAAGATTGTGAAGTGAGATGTGGTGAAGATTATGAAGTGAGATGTAGTGAAGATTGTGAAGTGAGATGTAGTGAAGATTGTGAAGTAAGAAGTGGTAAAGATTGTGAAGTAAGATGTGGTAAAGATTGTGAAGTGAGATGTAGTGAAGATTGTGAAGTGAGATGTAGTGAAGATTGTGAAGTGAGATGTAGTGAAGATTGTGAAGTGAGATGTAGTGAAGATTGTGAAGTGAGATGTAGTGAAGATTGTGAAGTGAGATGTAGTGAGGATTGTGAAGTGAGATGTTGTGAAGATTGTGAAGTGAGATGTAGTGAAGATTTTGAAGTGAGATGTAGTGAAGTTTGTGAAGTAAGATTATAAAGTAAACTGTAGTAATTGAGGTTAAACGAACGCGGGTTATTCTGTAGTGTATCCGTGTCTTGTTAACGTGGAACCAACATGGCGGTGGTTCTCAATATAGATACGTTATTTTGCCGGGAATTTCTGTCAAAACGAAATATGAATCAACCATATTTAGCCTAAATTAACCTAGCGGCTTTATTATATATTCTAAGGTGTTTAAGTTGGATAGATCAGATCAGGTTAGGTAAAGTCAGGTTGGGTTAGGTTAGGTTAGTTTTGTTAATTTTGCCAGTTAGAGGCTAGTTTATTGTGCCCCCCTATACTCATCCTGTGAGCGGTAGTGCAAAGAGATTACAAAGTGGTGTTAGATGAGGTAGGTGGTTAAGTTAAGTTTCAATAGGTTAGGTTAGATTACGTCAGGTTGGATTAAGTTAAGTTAGGTTAGGTAGGTAATAAGTAGATAGGTTACGGTCGGTAGGTGGGAAAGTTAGGTTTGATTAGGTTAGCTTATGTCAGACGGGGAGGTTAGGTTCGATTATGTCAGGTTAGGTTCGATTATGTCAGGTTAGGTTAGATTACGTCAGGTTAGGTTAGATTATATCAGGTTAGGTTAGATTATGTCAGGTTAGGTTAGATTATGTCAGGTTAGGTTAGATTATGTCAGGTTAGTTTAGATTATGTCAGGTTAGTTTAGATTACGTCAGGTTAGGTTAGATTATGTCAGGTTAGGTTAGATTATGTCAGGTTAGGTTAGATTATGTCAGGTTAGGTTAGATTATGTCAGGTTAGGTTAGATTATGTCCGGTTAGGTTAGATTATGTCAGGTTAGGTTAGATTACGTCAGATTAGGTTAGATTATGTCAGGTTAGGTTAGATTATGTCAGGTTAGGTTAGATTATGTCAGGTTAGGTAAGTAGGTGGAGGTGGGTAAAAAAGGTTAGGTTAGGTCGGCAGGCTTTAGTGTAGGAGCTTAAGTAATCCCGTAAAAATTTCATGTTAATTTTTGACACCATACATCGTAATAATATTTATAAACTATGTTAAGGAACTGTGGTGTAATTTTTTCTGAACGGTTTATTATAAGTTTTATGCCATTAAAGAAGTTTTATCAAAGAGCGGCGTAATGAACCACAGACGTATTACCATTAACTCCTAAGTAACTTAAAACATGACTAATAACCTATGAACATGTAGTATTATATCATTACAATTTAACGTAATATATTATGAATGCTGTTATAATATCTTAAGTGTGTTACAAACATGGCTGCTCATATATACCATCCTGTCTCTGGCAAAGAAGAGATTGCAGTTAGTAAAATTAATTGCTAAAGACAAATACTGGAAATTAAACATATACTTATTACCATTATCTGAAAAGCTTAGAACCACCGTTTTATATTTATTAAAAGTTTGTAGTGTTATACATCATGTGTATGCAAGTCACAAGTTATTATTTACGACATTGCTTCAGTCCTCGTCATCAGAGTCTTCTGTGTACAACAGATTCCTTCACCTTGTTTAGGCATTTCTCATCATCAGCTTGACAGTTACACATCTCGGTGCATGTCATGCTATTCTTTCTGATTCTTTTTGTATGAACATGACAATGATCCACATTTCCCGACGCCACATCCACATTTAACAAGTTCTGTGATTGCTTCTGGAGCTGGTGGTTGGTCTGATATTACTAGTATGAAACAGTCATTGTCAATCTTCCAACCATGCTCTAATTGTGAAAGCATTTCACTGTCTGCATCACAAGACCACAGAAGAGCTTAATACCTTCCTCTCAATATATGATACTTTAGAGTTGCTGCAGTCGCTGGTAGTTCTCCAGCTTCTGCCTGCGTTATCTTGAAGAGATGCCATCTAAGTTTTGACAGTTTAGTGAAAGTCATTCGTGGACAGTAGAGCTTAAATACAAATTCCTCTAGACCAATATACTGTACATGTCTGCTGGAGGGCATTTGGTCTACTCAGCATCTTGAATGCATCTAGGACTTTTGTGTTAGATTTCATCAAAGTGCTCCAACATGCTTTCTTTCCTTTGCCAACAAATTTTCCAATGCAGTCACATCCTGTGAAGGCATGGAAACCTGTTAGGCTCCCTGCCCAATGTGTCGTCGCTCACCAGTTCCTGTTATCATACTTGTATTTTCTCCAAGTTGAGGCTGCTTTAATATGCCAAACACATCAGTGTCTGGTGCCTTGACATGTACAGTGCTGCCCTTCTGTGATGCATATACTGTATGTCCTGCTTAAGTTCTATAACTTGTGATAGCAATTTGATGGTTGAAGTCTTATTTGCTGCTTTCCACGACAGAAGATTAACCTTGGACAGCTTTTCCCAGATGCTCAATGGACCAACAATAAGTTCCTTGACAAAATTTTCATAATTTTGTCTTCGAACTTCATATGCACATAGATTGTCATATTTGGCATTTTCTGGCATTGCAGCTCCAGTTACCAAGTTTATAAGAGCATCATTTTCCTGGGATTACAGTCACCAATAACATTGTGTAGCTTCTGTACATCAGCATATTGACAGCTGACAATAGCTGTAGAGAGCTCATGGTGTTCTGTTCTTTTGTAATCTTTATGAGTTTGATATTTTATGTAATGAACTTAATTTGAAAACCCAAATGGTAGTATATGATCTTTTATCACCTTAGACACTCTGTGCGTCATGCCTCTCAAGTGATTTTTTTTCCTCTCTTACTTCTCTGGACAAATACGACCTTTATCCCATCAGAAAAAATATCACCATATATTTTCTTAATCTACAGGTGCCAAGGTTTAAAATGACGGATGGTGTTAAAAATTAACCTGAAATTTTTATGTGACCACATATTGTCTTGTTGGGTTTCTGAGAGAACTTCACGGCTAAATAGCGCCTCTGTATTGATAGCCGGTACATGTCGTAATATCCACCGCTCATAGTTAAATCTTTATGTCCGTTTATTTTGTCCTAATTTAAGTATCAAAGAGTGTTTTCATTTCTAAGTATCTTAAGTATCTTTTTTCCCCACTCCTAAGTATCTAAGTATGATTTATTTTCATTTTTAAGTAACTAACCATATTTTTGTTTTCATTATAAAATGTGATTGATATAGACAACAGAAGTAAATCTCAGCTGGAGGTCGTAAACGAAGCTGATGTGAAGTATTTTGACTCACTGTTCCCACGAACTAATTGCTTCACTGGTTTATACCGAAGAAATAAAACCGTCAACGAACCATCCGATTCAAATGTGTCTTAAAGATAGGTAGGTTTAGCGCTGCCTGATACCAAGAATGACTTGTGCACACTGTGGTAGCTGTGTAGATAGGTTATTGGGTTGGGTTGGGATGGGTTAGGATTACGCATGTGTGGGTATATTCTGTCGCATTTTATAGGTATCTTTGCGTCTTTTCTCTTTATTCCTTCTTATCATGAGTATCTGTGCCTATTAATAACACCACCTCGTGCAGGATAGTGGAAGAGGAAATGGATAGTAACGAGATAATATTCTTTCTTATATATAATTTTAGTTGATTACAGTACACTGTAGAAGTTGCTAATTTTAAGAGTTTTCCTCGACTTGGCTGATTCAACTGTAAGACTTGCTGTATTTATCCTTATTAAAATCCTCCACCTGTAAGACCCTCCACTTGTAAGACCCACCACCTGTAAGACCCTCCACTTGTAAGACCCTCCACCTGTAAGACCCTCCACTTGTAAGACCCTCCACCTGTAAGACCCTCCACTTGTAAGACTCTCCACTTGTAAAACCCTTTATGGATTTGAAATACCTTCTCGTCTTGGCTCCACTAGTACTGTACACACCCTCTCTAGCCTTAGTTTACAGTAATGTTGAAGTATATAATGAAGACTCACAGCTAATGGGTTAGAAAAACAAAAGATGCTTGTTTTATTTATTTATTTATTTATTTATTTATAGTTTATTTTAGAATCCCCGAAAGTTAGAACAAAATGGCTGACGGGACTCACAAGCGGGCGATGTTTACAGTATGGACCAAGAATAAAAAATAAATTAAAAATAAAATAAATAAATTGTAAATTGGTGCATTGTTTTTCCAGGGGTAATTATAGAAGTACAACTGTTCTCCAGCAGTGGGTAACGATCATAGTCACGTATAGAGCTTCCGACGCAGGTAGATTGATATAGATGCATTACCTGGAGTTAGTGGGTTACAGGGGCCTCTTACACGATAATATTAAAGGTGTTTTTTCCTTCTGTTTGTGGCACTTGAGGTGTTTAGGTTAGGTATAATTAAAATGGTTTAGTTATATTACGATAAGTTAAGTTGAATTTAGAACTTTTTATTTGCATATATCGTGTTTTAGAAGGATTTGTTAGCTAATAAGTTTAATTTGGATACGTTTAGTTTAATTTAGATCATTTGATTTTACAAGGTCGTATTATAATGACTGGGAACCATATAGAAACCTGTTAGAGTAGTAAATATTTCTACGGCAGTGAATGAGTAAGTCAATAAGTGGTGTATAGAGCTGCTGACGCAACTTAAACGGTATATACTGTACATTATATGTGATCAGAGCTTTCCTGTTGTACGTAACCGCCTCCGTCAAAGTGTCTTAGTGGCTCATGTGAAGATTAGCCTCTAGTTTATTTAACCTCAAGATTAACTACACTGGCACTGCCTGACCTGTCCTGACCTGACCTGACCTACCCTACCCTACCCTACCCTAACCTAACCTAACTTAACTTAATCTAACCTAACTTAACTTCCCAGGTAGCGTTAGGTTAATCATTAGTTGAAATAAGCTGGGAGGGTTAATCTTCAGGTAATCTATCTTAATTAACAATTTTGTCAGGTGAGGCCTTCCTTACCTTACTTGAGAGCAGGAGGAGGAGGACTTGCTAACGTCTACAGATCATCGTCAACCAAGGCAGATATTGAATACCTTTTGTTTACCTTCGTGGCTTAAGAACACATCTTAACACCATAAGACTATTCGCCTCAATACAATAATACAGTAATTGATTATTGTATTCTAATAAAATTTACGGTGTATCTTGTGAACCAGATTTATTGTTTGACCTTAGTGAATGAGAAACTGGTTGAGGTGTATTGTGGTAAACATCCTTAAGAGCAGCTCTGTGTGTTCCTACGACCTCTAAGTAACACAAAAGGTAACCATTATCTACCCTTGGTCAGTCACTTTATGTAGATGTCAATTGTGTCATTTTTCTAGACTTAGTGCCCCCTGGATGAGAAAGTAAATACAATGTTGATTTATTTTGGTCACAACACACGCTAGTAGATTATTTTTTCCTATTTAACTAAATAATTAACACTATGTAGCTAACTAATTATATGACCCAAAGATGGTAACCAATATGGCGTCGATATTGTTCACATACTCTATGATAAATAGATGTATTGTCTGTTTAATTTTAGGGAAGAATTTAATTTATAAACTTTTGAGAATTTGGATACAGGAGTTTTGTCTTTGCGTGTGTGTGTTTGTGTGTGGTGATGATGATGACGGATACTTTCCTCTGCAAGGAAAAAAATATCTTGACATTACAAAGTTTAACTGTAAGCCGAAGGAACGTTTGTAATGTGACTTATTATGTGAAATTGTAACTTGAAATTCTTTGTGAAAAAATATTTCCCTATAAAGTTTGGCAGTAAATGAAGTATTACATCAAGGTGTAACTTGTAGTTCCTTGTGGAGTAATTACCTATGTGGACGATACAGCTACTCGAGGGTGTAAGACCTAGAGTAGAAAGTCTTAAGACCTTACCTGAGGTTGAAAGACTCTTATAGTGGAACGTCTTAGGTATTGAAACTGTAATTACAGTAAATAAAATATAATCTACCTAAACATTCCTTCACCTGGCGACAACTAATGATACAGGTGGTGTAATAGCTCTTTAAAATTCCTCCGTTTGATATGATAATGACCACACATGAACTTATAATGTGCAATATCTTGATAACACATTAGCTGCAACATTACACATAGTCCAGTGTATGTGTAGTGAGGGACATCTACCTAAATGAGTTACAGAATGTGGAGTTGAGGCAAAAAAATGTTGGGACATGTTTGAGATCATCAGTTGAGCCAAACGTTTATACTCAATATTGTTTTAATGGTATTTTAGAGCGACCGAAAAATGTAAATAAAATGGCCGGCTAGGCTCGGGGGATCCACGAGTCCTCTTATGAAGGATCGACAATAAATGAAAACAAATCAGATTAATTTAAACACATTTCCAAGAGTATTAGATCCTGTAAGGAGAGAAAATTAATACTTGATATTTGTAGAAGCTTTTTTTTTTCGTCCGTTTTCGTCTTGGTTAAAACAATTGTGGTGGTGTTACCTGTTCCAAACGGTAGACATCAAGGAAATGGATCAAGACCTTAATACTCAAAGGTACACATGATGATTTGTTCCCAAGTCCGAGGATATACTTCACAAAACAGATTAACTTAAGGACACAATGATGGCGAACAAAATAACATCAACATTGCGTACAGCACATATCTTGCTTTGACTCTTAACTCTTGTAATTTTTCGTAATGTTAGTGAATGAAATTGAGCTTCTGGGCATATTTTCCTGTTTTTCTTTCTAATCAAGTGTAAAGGAAGATGTACTGTTTATTGATGGATTTGGTGATGTCTTAATAGTGTATTAGTGTGATAATATTACACAGGTTTGGTATAGTGGTGACGGTAATGTAGTGTAGTAAGATTTTAACACATGGAGGTGAATTTGTCTTTATGTTGAGGATTTGTTAAAGGGAAGATCTGATGGACGGGGATAATTGTCTGGTTGTGATGGACACGGCTCACCTAACCTAACCCATTCTAACCTAACCCAACCCAACCTAACCCAACCCAACCTAACCCAACCTAACCCAACCTAACCCAACCCAACCTAACCTAACCCCTATATATGTGTGAGATACGGTTCTGATTCAAGAACAAGATGCACAAGTTCGAATCCAAATTGAGCTGTAGGGTTTGTTGACTAATTCGGGGCTTCACATTCATAAAACTCTCAAATGGGATACGATTAAACCCGAAGCCCCATCTTCCGTCGGTCGGTCGTCGGTGTCAGGTCAAAGGTCAGTTTGTAGTTCACCTCCTGTGATATGTGTCATTTATCGAAACGAAACATGAGGTTAACGTGAAAACAAAACCTCGAAGCAACATGTATAAACAGGGAAGAGTTTTCATCGGATTTTACGTCATGAAATTTTCCATCTAGAGAGAGAGAGAAAGAGAGAGAGAGAGAGAGAGAGAGAGAGAGAGAGAGAGAGAGAGAGAGAGAGAGAGAGAGAGAGAGAGAGAGAGAGAGAGAGAGAGAGATTGATTGATTGATTGATTGATTGATTGATTGATTCCGATGCTGAAATTACCACTAAAATTTTATACTGTAATTGAGATAAATGCAGATAAGGTTGGCGTATGGAATTATTGAAGAACGATCACAGAAATGTTTTACCTGTTTCCTGTGATGAGGCGTGGATAGTAGGTTTGTTTGTGGGTGTGGGGCGTGGATAGTAGGTTTGTTTGTGGGTGTGTGGCGTGGATAGTAGGTTTGTTTGTGGGTGTGGGGCGTGGATAGTAGGTTTGTTTTTGGGTGTGGGGCGTGGATAGTAGGTTTGTTTGTGGGTGTAGGGCGTGGATAGTAGGTTTGTTTGTGGGTGTGGGGCGTGGATAGTAGGTTTGTTTTAGGTGAAGTGGATAGCAGGGTTTGTTTGTGTAAGTGTAGGGCGTGATAGTAGGTGCGCTGTTTAGTGTAGGACGGATAGTAGGTTTGTTTGTGGGTGTGGGGCGTGATAGTAGGGTTTGTTTGTGGGTGTAGGGCGTGGAGGCAGGTTTGTTTGTGCGTAGGGCGTGATGGGTGCAGGTTTGTTTGTGGGTGGGGCGTGATAGGTTTGTTTGTGGGTGTAGGGAGTGGATAGTAGGTTTCTTTGTGGGTGTAGGGCGTGGATAGTAGGTTTGTTTGTGGGTGTGGGGCGTGGATAGTAGGTTTGTTTGTGGGTGTAGGGCGTGGATAGTAGGTTTGTTTGTGGGTGTAGGGCGTGGATAGTAGGTTTGTTTGTGGGTGTAGAGCGTGGATAGTAGGTTTGTTTGTGGGTGTAGAGCGTGGATAGTAGGTTTGTTTGTGGGTGTAGGGCGTGGATAGTAGGTTTGCTTGTAGGTGCAGGCGTGGACAGTGGTTTGTTTGTAAGTGTAGGGCGCGGATATGGTGCCTTGTTTGTGCAAGTGTGGGGCATGATAGTGAGGTACGTTTGTGGGTGTAGGCGGATAGTAGGTTTGTTTCAGGTGTAGGGAGGATAGTAGGTTTGTTGTAAGTAGGCGTGATAGTAGGCTAGTTTGTTCAGGGTGTAGGTGGATAGTAGGTTTGTTTGTGGGTGTGGGGCGTGGATAGTAGGTTTGTTTGTGGGTGTAGGGCATGGATAGTAGGTTTGTTTGTGGGTGTGGGGCATGGATAGTAGGTATGTTTGTGGGTGTAGGGCGTGGATAGTAGGTTTGTTTGTGGGTGTAGGGAGTGGATAGTAGGTATGTTTGTGGGTGTAGGGAGTGGATAGTAGGCTTGTTTGTGGGTATAGATACATACATAGTTAAGAGGAATAAATCAAAATGGGAAGAAGATTAAGATAAATAAACTGATGATTAATGGTACAGGTGAGTTAATAAAATAGATATAAATAGATAAATACAGTAGATAGATAGATAGATAGATAGATAGATAGATACAGTAGATAGATAGATAGATGTATGATTTTTATACCGCAAGAGTAACTAAATATTCCTGTACCTGTAATTTCTTTCAGTTACAAAATACACAGGATTATAAATATGAGTATGCACATCAGGTGTTACAGTAAGTGGTAATATTTTGTAATACTCTTAAGTGATGAGGCAACAGAGGAAATAGACGGATACTAACGGAGAGTTTTTGTAGAATTAGACAGACATTCAGACAGTAAAACTTCTTCCGACAATACAAATTTTGACGGTGGAATTTATACACGAGAGTGTATGGATAATTATCATGAGCTGAATTATGACATCTACGTCTGATAATCCGTTGTTTAGAATGGATTATTATTATTTTTGTTGAGTTATTTAACAGTTTGAGAAAAGGTTTATTATGGTACTATGTCCTATTATCACACAAGGTCATAATTGAAGTAAAATAACCAATTATACTATATTATTTTAGACAATATTCCCTGGACATGCTGGATAATATACCATCTACTTAAGGAGGTGATGTAGGTAAGGTAGATTGATATTTTAACATTAATTTACTCAGTTTTTCTTAGTATCTGACTTTTTTTTTTAGTTTTTTATTCTGACAATTTATAATGCAAGCAGCATTCACATGTTGTCAACCGCCCTCAAGTGTACAAGAAGTTTGGACTGTAACTGTACCTTCAATAAGTGGCTGTAACTGCACCGTCAATAAGTGGCTGTAACTGTACCATCAATAAGTGGCTGTAACTGTACCGTCAATAAGTGGCTGTAA